>NW_026104985.1:0-801 GCF_025091365.1 Daktulosphaira vitifoliae
ATTTAACTAGTAATAGATGAGACTATATGACAGTACGTATGAAGAACCATGTCTTTGTAAAAATTTCACCTTTTCCGCATAAACACGAAGTTAGAAAAAAAAGTTTGAGTAATTCAAAAGCTTAAACCGGAAATTATAATCTGTGAAATTATAATTTTTTATGAATGTTCATGACAATACTCAGCTTTCGCTGAATCGTTTTTAAAGACTAATGCATCAAAATAATTTGATATAATCTAAATAGACTAATCCGTCACTAAAAATTGAAAAAACCCCACAATTTTAAACTACAATATCCAAAAAGAATGGCGTTTTATAATTTTTTTTTTCACATTTAAAAACTTCTATTACTCTTTTCGTAAATAGTGATTCTAATAATAATGTATATAAAAAAAAAGTCATGAGCTTTATTTTGGAATAATTTTTGTAAAAATTAATTTAAACATCTATAAAGAGGAAGGGTTAAAAAAAACCCATTAACGCATGTAAGTTTTTTTTTCAACTTTATTTTTGAACATGTTCTGGAACCATTGCGTTTTTTTACCTTATACCAATATAAAAGTTTTTGATTAGTACTATAATATTAAAAAAAATGTTGCTCAACATTTGTTCTACTATGAGAAATCAGTTGTCAAAGTAAAAGAAATTTGCAATATAAAAGAAATGGTACTTTATTATCAATTAAGCAAACAATTGAATCATCATTAAATATTTGAGTGAAATATTAAAATTATGATATTGTGAAATTACAAGTATATAAATTGTTGTGAAATTTAACAGATTTGGAACGAAGTGTTATTT
>NW_026104986.1:0-801 GCF_025091365.1 Daktulosphaira vitifoliae
ATTCATATTGTGCTTGCGATTCAAAGACTAGCGAAGACTCTCCTTGAAACGTAGTCTTTGAGAGTGTGATGTACTCATCCTTGAGTAAAATAATCCTTTGTCTTGATTCCGGGTCGAGAATTAGGGTCAGAATATTACCCATAAACGTATAAATCCGTTGTAGGAAATCTATCGTTATAAGTATGTAATGGGTTGACGATAGTAAACGAATATTTACGTCAAATCAATCTTTTGGATCCAATCCTATCTGAACGGATTTACGAGGATTGAAATTCAAAACGTAATCAGTGAAATCGATTAATTCACTATGAGGTTTGGGTTTAACAAATGTTTGTTTGTTATAGAATTTAACAATTGTAGCGAGAGAACCAGCCATTCTTAAAGCATAAAAGTATTGACTAAGGCTAAGTTCACATGGTTTGCGTATATGCGATAACGACGCAATTTAATTACTTCTGTTATTATAACTATTATAGTTATTATTGTTATAATGATAGGGTTGGGTTTGTCAGTAGATATATTTACAAACTCCTTCAGTTATTGATATTCACTAATATTTCCATGTAGATTAATGATTTTCGTTTATTAGTTCATAAATGTAATATAAGTGAAATTATTTTATCATTCTATTGATTGCCGCATTATAAAAACATAATTATTTAAAAATATGTAACAACTTTTTCAGATACAAATGATTTCGCTAATCGGAGAGTCTGATTATAAAGAATCATTCTGTAGAATTTTAAGAAAACTACTGACACATGATAAGGCTATCAATTACAATTTAACTGGCCATAAAGG
>NW_026104987.1:0-801 GCF_025091365.1 Daktulosphaira vitifoliae
CGATATAAGGATTTTTGGAGTGTAAAAATGTACGGATAAGTTATTACAATAAATTAAGGAACAATTTTAGTTTAAAAGTTTAAAAAACCGATTTTCAAAAATGTTTTATAAATCTAATCTAAATTGAATATATAAAATAAAATATACATATATTGAATTTTTTCCAATACCCCACATAAACGTAGAAAAATGACAAAAAATTTTAACTACCTAAAATAGCCTTTTTTATCTTTTCGTAATTGCGCTAACCTATGAGTCATTTGAAAATGCGTGTGCCTCTAGAATTCGAAGAACGAGATTCAAATCCCATGAAGCGGATTGTTCCTTTGAATTTTTTTCAACATTTTTTTATTATATTCATAAAATATTATGCAAAATATTGTCAAAATATTTTTTTTGTAATATTTTAGAAATATACCTTTAATATATTGTGATAATGTAAAATCACTACTAATGTATATTCTGAGAATATTTTGAAATATTCTGGTTATATTTTAGAAATATTTTAATATCAAAAAGAAATATTCTAGAAATATTTTATTGCTATGTGCGGCAATAATCTGTATACAGACTTAGAAATAACACGACTAAGAAAAACAATAGTTTTTCAGCTACGTATTAAAGCTAAAAATCATCATTATAAATTTAATACGTTAATATGAAAACATTTTAGTAATTTTTAACTTTACCCAGGTACAGTTGGATGTAATAATTCTTGAAATCCAAGATTATCATTATCATATTTGATAGCTTCATTATAAAATATTATGAGATCGTCATAAATAAATTGAACATAACTTT
>NW_026104988.1:0-801 GCF_025091365.1 Daktulosphaira vitifoliae
TTGTAAAAACATCTATTATATCATATTTTTATGGAACTTCATCAATTCATTGCACAATTTAAGTGTGTTCATTCATTATCATCATCAAGTTTTTACCGTTGTGGCATACCACATTTTTCACAGACTTTCTCAGCTTATCGTTCATTTTCTAAACACATGAAATCTGAAGTTCTTAATAATCAAAAGTGTAATTTTAGTATAAAAAAACAATATATAATATTATTTTCACAAGTAAGATTTTTGATAAAGTAAACACAAATGCAGATGCGTTTTCTTTAACACACAAATTATGTCATAATTTAAAAAATATTTATGCTTTAAAAAATTGTGCATTAAAATTTTCTTCTTGTTATTATGGAAAATTTAATTTTTCTCGAAAAGAAGCTCTAGAACTTCTACAAAATGTAACAAATATAATAACATCTTTTATTCCCTACGAATTAGAAAAGTTAATTGTTAACAATAATTCTGTAGACGGTATTTTAAAAAATTTACTTAATTCTATTATTCAGTTTTGTAATAACCCTTTTGAAAAATTGGACACTGAGTATAAATTTCTTAAATTGATGCGATTAAATGATTATTATGAAAAACCTAAATTTATAACTTTAGATAATACTATAGAAAATGTGTGTATAAATAACACTAGCTATCATTGCTAATGATAGTTACGGGTGGTGTCCCACAAGGTTCGGTTCTTGGGCCCTTCCTTTGGAACATTGTGTACAACGCGGTGTTCCGCGTCCCGCTGCCACGAAGAACGCGTGTTATCTGCTACGCAGACGACACGCTCGTGGTAGC
>NW_026104989.1:0-801 GCF_025091365.1 Daktulosphaira vitifoliae
TAGATGACGGGATTCGCGACATAATAACACGTGGCGCGTGGAGTTACAAACTTACAACAAACATACATGTGAAACTAATATAAGCAGGGCTGGATTTAGGACTAGGCTATAGGCTAGGGGTACCACAACTTGAAGGGGCGCTACGGCCGGCAAAACTTTTGATTTTGTTTTAGATATAATTCCTTTCTGCGAATTTAATTTTCCATCTACTAGAATTAATGTAGTTATTTTGGTAAATTAGTTTCTCGCTGTTGTAAAATTATAAAAATAGCACGGAATATACTGGATACGATTTGTGATCTTTTGACGTATCATTGAAAGAAATCGGTTCAGTGAGAGCTGAGAAAAATTGGTAACAGACACAAAAAAAAAATACATAATAGTAAAATTAATACCTTCTCAGCTTCGCATCGAAGCTAAAATTGACTCCAGTTATTTATTTGTTTAATATTATTATTTTCTATAAGCTTTTATAAAATTGTTCTATTTTGTATTAACAGTACGTAATTAACATGTGCTACCATAGTTTCGAATGTTTTTAATTCAAAACAAATAATTTCATTACTTTTAAGTATACTTTAAAGTGTATTTATATGNATTTCATTACTTTTAAGTATACTTTAAAGTGTATTTATATGATAGATTTGAAACTGAACACCATAAATCTTAAAAGAGATAAAAAATACAATGAGCTTAAAAAGAAGTAACAGTTATTCTGACAACTGGTAATGCAACATTACAGTGCTTGGCTAGTGGCATTAACTATCCTATTGGAGAGACTGAGGTAGATTTTTTCTTTAG
>NW_026104990.1:0-800 GCF_025091365.1 Daktulosphaira vitifoliae
AAAAGTTATACTGTGATACAAACTTTGTTTGTATTATTCTTTGTTTTTTTTCTATTCATTATAAATTAACAATGGTTGTAAAAATACTGAAATTGTTCAAAGCTCTTTCGAAGTCAAGGTGGCAATAATGAGACATAAAAAAATACATTAGTTTGTCCAAGGAAAATATATCTAAAATTAACTTCATTATAATAATTAATTGTTTCATTTCAAAGAATACAACATGTTTTGTTGTATTTTTTTCAGCTTGACTGGATCTTTTCAATTTTCTAAAAATACTTGTTAACAAAAACACTTATAATTTAAATATAAGACTTTACATTATATAACTTTTTTTCTGTCACTGTAAAAGTTGTACATTTTATATTTAATCTCTTTAATGAAGAATACATTTTGTTAAATAATTTTTTTAGTGTATTTTTACAAAAACAACGAAAATGACTCTTTTAATTTTCATGTATGCAATAAAGACAAAAACAAAGTTCAAAATGTGTCATTTTTTTAGATAAACGAAAAGTTTTTCTTTATCTTTTGAATGATTTAGATTGTTATCGTCGAAATTCCGTTTTTTTTGTAATTTATAAATTCCATTTTTGAAATAAGACCCAAGCTTCAAATTTAAATTAAGTTTATACAATAACTAAGAATTCATTTTGTCAAAAATGTATTAAAAGACAAAATAAATAAACTTAAATTATTATCACAACATTTTTGGTTATAATCCCTTTAACCATTGACGTGGAAAATATTTTTAACAAATTGTTATTGACTAGACAGAAATATTTTCTGGGTAAAATGTT
>NW_026104991.1:0-800 GCF_025091365.1 Daktulosphaira vitifoliae
TTTACTTTTTATCTTGTACGTCTGCCCGTGTCGTGTAAGTAATAGTATGTAAAAATTAATTCGACAAAAAGTAAAATAGCCGTATGTCGGTTGTTATAAATAACAAATTTATCGAACTGTGCGACAGTAACGGCATTGATATTATACCAACCCCCTTGCGTGTGTTAAATAAATATATATCAACCGAAAAAACCTTTTTATTAATACACTTCGGCCCAGGCAGTTGTCCGTATACGATATTGTTATTATGCTCTCACCGATTTATATGTAAATAATACGGTTTTCAGTGCGTATTGTGAGTACCCGACTTTCAAACCCTTTTTTTTTTTTTCCAAATAATTTCCACTTCATTAACATTTCATTTTTATATACGTGTCGCCGCACAGATATATACATAAATGAAAACGTTTTACACTTGCACACTTTACGATTGTATTAAATTCGCCACTGTTAACACTCATTGAATATTAAATTAATTCCTATTTAAATCATTTTCTGCGACCTGCTCTTATTCCGCACGTTCCTGTCAACCGCATTATGTTGGTCGTTTTTTATTATTATTCCGCGTGGCCAAGCCGAATCGAGCGCAGTTGGCTTAATGTTAACTTATAATAGCGATAATGATGTGTGTGTGTGTGTGTTTGTTTCTCTGTGTGTGTGTGTGAGGACTTGGGTACTTTTCAATACTCCGGTGGTCTACGACAATATCAAACGCCGTTCGACCGCAAACTTTGTGTTGTTACAGTTAACTCATTAAACAGTTGTTGTCATCATTTTTATTCAAATCGTTTAAAAATTAC
>NW_026104992.1:0-800 GCF_025091365.1 Daktulosphaira vitifoliae
TCAATGTACAACAGGTAAAAATGATTGTGTTTCACTTGGTTAATGATTCAAAGCGAAGTCACCAACCACTTCATCATGATATCGTTCCAAGTCGTACACGTTGGCGAAAACGTCAGAGTTGCGTCGATTAGATATTTTAATTTAGTCATTAAAATGAATTGTTTTATTTTGAATGACGACATGCATTTTTTATTTTAAGGACTTAATATAATTTAAAATTTATCCAAAATACTACAATATTAATATACAGAGTCTATACACAGTTTTTTTACTTATTACGATATTACTGAAAGTCGGATGAATGCATTTCAGGGTTAAATATCTTTAAATATAAAAATATAAAATAATTTGAAATATTCAACATGTAGTAGAAATAAAAATTAATTAAATATTTGCAATCACACTTTGTTTACAAAATACCTTCAAAAATCAAATGTAATTAACACAATAATCTTATTTTTTAAGTATCATGTATTTATAACAACAGCAAATTATTAAATACATAATTTTTGTATCAATAAATGACAACTAGTACAGGTACGCTACACTATAATCGTACTACGACTGTATAAATGACGTGCATAAGCACAATAGGAGGTGCTTTGGCTACTTAGGGAAGTACCTCCGAGCAGATTTCGCCAGTTTTTTAGAATATTGTGAGATAATATTGAGTAGTTCCTTATTGTATCATATATTGTTTAATATTCTATAATATAAGTTAGTGATTATGTCCTGTTAGAGTGATATTGTTTAAGGTGGTTTTTTTCTGTCAACTATTTTTATACGTACAGTTTAAATTA
>NW_026104993.1:0-272 GCF_025091365.1 Daktulosphaira vitifoliae
AAAATTAGACAGTCAACGAAAAATTGAAATATCATTAAACTACGTTCTAAGTAAGAAAAAACTTAAAATTTAAGAAAAACATCTTGTTTACACATAAATACACTTTGAAAGTCAAAAAAAATAGATAGTTGACGAAATATTGAAACATCATCAAACTACGTTCTACGTAAGAAAACACTTAAAATTACTGAAATACAACTTTTTTACACATAAAAACAATTTGAAAGTCGAAAAAATTAGACAGTCAACGAAAAATTGAAATATCATTAAAC
>NW_026104993.1:384-800 GCF_025091365.1 Daktulosphaira vitifoliae
AAGTAAGAAAAAACTAAAATTAAAGAAAAACAACAAGTTTACACATGAATAGACTTTGAAAGTCGAAAAAAATTGATAGTTGACGAAATATTGAAACATCATCAAACTACGTTCTAAGTAAGAAAACACTTAAAATGACTGAAAAACAACATATTTATACATAAAACAATTTGAAAGTCGAAAAAATTAGACAGTCAACGAAATATTGAAATATCATTAACCTACGTTCTAAGTATGAAAAAAATTAAAATTTAAGAAAAACAACTTTTTTACACATAAATAGACTTTGAAAGTCAAAAAAATTAGAGAGTCGACGGAAAATTTAAATATCATTTAACTACGTTCCAAGTAAGAAAAAACTAAAATTAAAGAAAAACAACAAGTTTACACATGAATAGACTTTGAAAGTCGAAAAA
>NW_026104994.1:0-800 GCF_025091365.1 Daktulosphaira vitifoliae
TGTAAAAAACTATTTATTAATAAAACATTTTATTAGTTATAAATGTTATTTTTATATTATATAATTTAAAAAGGTTATAATGGACGATAAACGATTCATTAAATAAAACAAGTTCAATTATTAATAATATAAATATGATGAAAATAATAGCATTAAAAACTATGTATATAAACTGTATACTGCCAGTGCACCCCTGGCAAAGTATACAGTACAATGATAGAAGAAGCTAATGATTCAGTTGAAGAATGGGATGTTTACAAAATAACAATTTTTGATGGATAAACTTATTGTAATAAATTTTCATTTAAATTAATGAAATATTATAGTTTTATAACTAATAAATTAAGTCATGAAAATTTTTAATATGCAATATTTTAGCAAATTTTTCTAAAGCATGGCATCAGAATGTTTATTATTCCGATTCATGCACAGATGTAGGAGATGACTAGTTAAATCTGTATCAACAAGAGATGATAGCGATTCTAGAAGTTAGTAATAATTCTTAAATTAAAATAAAAGGGTATATTATTTTTTCAAGCTTTTAAATAAATCAATTGTTCAATGTTTATCTTTACAGACCATCATAGATATAACCCAAACAAATTCTACAGAATCTTTTCATGAATTTTCATATAGAGAACTAAATTTACCTAGTACGTCAGCCTCTTGTACTTCTTCTGACATTAGTAACAGAAAACCATGCTAATCCAGTACTATGCTTACATTTACTGAAGAAAGATCTTAAGTAATATATATCTTATTGAATTTCATATTTTTGATATCTCCTGATAAATCACCCT
>NW_026104995.1:0-800 GCF_025091365.1 Daktulosphaira vitifoliae
GAATTCCACAAAAGCATTTAAAATGGAATTCATAAATTAGCATCGAATGAAATTCAAAGTGTTTACAAAATTTATTTTTTGATTAACATAAAACAAACATTATAATTCACTAAATTAGAGGTATTTAATTTTTATCAATACTTTCTTGATATTTTTCAAACATATTTTAAGGCTGATTCATTTAATTTCTAATAGACACCCATTTTATTCACGTAGTTACCATAGCGACAAAGACAATAAACTAAAACCATAGAATCCTTGTATAAACCTTTATTCACAAAAATTACAATCTCCATATTGCTTTATAAACCTTTCCCTGGGGTAATATACAACCCAACCTACAAAAGTAGTTAGTTCACATTCTATAGTTATTGATAATTATGTGGAACAGGTAGAAGAGAAACATGTTTATCTGTAGAGAAAAGTAAACAAGTATAGCACTGTAAGTATTACCATAAAACAAAAAAATTGAATTTATTTTTTCATTTACTTTAATTTAATATTCACAATAAAAAAAAATGGATTTTTATAATACGGCATAAATGATTAACTCTTTGTCTCTTTGGAAAAAAAAAATGATATGTCTAACTACAATATATTATTCCGAAAGCCTAAGCATAATAAATTGTTACAATAAGCTTATATTGTATTTTTTCATAACAAAATCTTATGCCAATATTATATTACAATACACTAAGAAATGATCTAAAAATTCCCACGCCTAAGTATATTTCTATTACGCAAGTTCATTTTAAACACAAATAGTCTAATTTTAAAATTAAGTATAGAAAGTTCGTACA
>NW_026104996.1:0-800 GCF_025091365.1 Daktulosphaira vitifoliae
GGAGGAATTGAAACTGACCAGTGTACCCCAAAAAATTCGGGAAGAGCCAAAACTACGAACTTGACTTTAAAAAGTACTAATTAATTTGTGTACTTTTTTGTCTACGTCTTTTATGATACATTGATCTCTCATTACAATTATTATCTAAGCAATAAACTGTAATATCATAACTATTTTGTCAAGTAAATTTATTGTCATATTGTTACATATGGGCAACATCATCACTATTATTTGTTAAACAATAAACTATATTATTTTAAAACTTTTATGTAAATAATAAAATACATATAAATAATAATATAAACTGTCACAGATACGTCAATATTGTAATGAAATAATTAATCATTGTTCAACATTGTGTATCAATTTTTAAGGTAATATGTAATAAATAATATTTTTTTTAATGCTTAATAAACCCATTAAGGGCCATAGCGGCCTATTCCAAAGGAAAAGGTTTCTAAAACATTGATACTCCGGGACGATTGATTAGTCCGTCGCCGGAGAAAGGAACGGCGACTGCAATTACCAAACTGATTTCTTGTTCGGCAAATGAAGCCGCCCGTGACCAAGTTTAGAAACCACGAGGCAGTGCGCGTCAAGTTCTGCCCTGTTACCGACTCGGCCCTACCGCCCCTCTCGAATAATAATATCAATTTAATAAAGGGATAACAATAGCGTTTGTGAAACTTCATGCATATTTATAAAGCTATAAAAATTAACAAAATAGGAATATATAAGAGGGATAAAAAAAGTAAGAACAAGTTAAAGTAAAAACATAGAAAGATTAAGTGATCACTAAA
>NW_026104997.1:0-800 GCF_025091365.1 Daktulosphaira vitifoliae
CATAAAATTGTATATACTAAATTTTTATAAGCAGTTGAAAGTATCATGTTTATTGTGGAAAAAAATTATTCCTAAGAGTAGATTTTAAGGGCAACTTAAAATATTGCCCATAAGTTAAATAGGAACTTATTATTTCTTTTACTATTAAATAGAAAATGATTTAAATGAAATTTGGATAGGCCGTTGACCAGTATTGTATTATTACTTTTGGAGTTGTTTTAATTTTTAGTTATTGCCGGACGGAGTGCATAACATGTAAAAATTCTTATTTGTGCGTTTTGGTAAAAATAGAGCATCGGCTAAATACTACTACACTTCTCACCATTTCTAAATCTTCAAATGGTTATATCTCAAAAAGTAATAATACAAAATTGGTTTTCGACCAATCAAAATTTTATTTAAATTATTTCCTATTTAATTGTAAAAATGTTCCTATTTAACTTTAAAAGTTAACCCTAAAATGTACCCTTATGAATAACTTTTCCTTAAAATTACTTGATATTTACATTAGTTAAAAAAATAATAATAATTTTTATTTTTATTCATATTTTTTATGAAAAAATAATTATTTAATGAAAAATAAAAGTTAGTTTATTAAATCATTCTGTATAGTGGGAGGTGTGAGAAACTAAGCCCCGCGTGTCTATTATCAACTTATAGTGTAATAAGGTGTACAAAGTCACGTTTATATATATTTATTGTTATTTTTTTTTCTAAGCATCTTTAATGAGACTTTTTAATAAACAATTAGATTTTTAATTAAAATTTAGTCCAATAATAAACATTTAACTCATATGTAC
>NW_026104998.1:0-800 GCF_025091365.1 Daktulosphaira vitifoliae
AAAACTAAAAATACTTATGTCCACACCGAAAGATGGAAAAAACATACACATACTACATAGAAAAACATAAAGGATTTAAAAACCAGCAATTTTTTTCTTTTTACTTATTTTAAGGAGTAATCATAAGAATAAGTCACATCTTACCGATCCACAACGAAAAACTGCTAAGGGCTTCCACAGGTCTCAAATACAAAAAACTACCACGCTCTGCAACCAAAAATGATATACCACCGACTCGAAAACACCTCAATGGTCGGGGTACCCAGTATTTACGCCTAAGTGGACACGACTTGCTTTTACTTAACTAAAGGAAACAATATTCTTTGACAACACAAATGTAAATTTTATTTTGACGAAATACAATATTACACAAACTATAGTTAACTGGTTTGTATGCAACCTGGTTACTTCAATTCTTCGTAGACCAAGACCAGACACGCTTCTCCACACCATAAACTCGTGGATGGGCATCCAAATCCACCTTTGATATTTAAGTGACGATCACGGAACTCTAGGTTGTGGGCTTTCAAGTTGAGGCACTCACCGTCCGTCATAGGATCGTCCCAGCATAGGTGCCAAACACATACTCGCCGTACGCCACGACGCGCAACAATTTCGATCGCGTTTACCGGTTGTATACAAGTGGCGCTACAAATGATCGGCGGCCAAACACATCTAATAGTCCACAATAATAAAATATATTAATATATAAATAATATCATAAATACATAAAATAACCTATTTTGAAATCATGTATTATAAATTCTAAACATTCAGAAATTATGAAAAATATAAAATTT
>NW_026104999.1:0-800 GCF_025091365.1 Daktulosphaira vitifoliae
TTTATAGCATTGTAAATAAATGAAAAAGAAAAGAAAATATACTTTTTAAATGTAATTACATTAAGTGCTGGAAGAAAATGTTGAAAATCTAGTTTTTAATTGAGCTAAGTTTAGTCTCAACTAACAGTTTACATGTTGCGTTTATCTTATATTGCTGCGCTTTATATACAACGAGGTCATTGTTGTAGGAAGGAATAATAAATTTCGCGTATATTAGACTCATATTATGAAATGGTCGTCATAAAAATAATGGTGGATAGGGGCCGAAGAGAGTACAAGAAGTTCTGAAGGGATATAACGATCGTTGTAATGGCACGAAGTGAGTGCGTGCATGACCAGGCTAGGCAGGATCGGGGACTAGATGTCGGTGGTTAACAAGAATATTTATGACTTAGATCCGGAATTTAGATACCTCGCATTAAGTTTAACGGTTAAAAATCGCTTGGGATAGGAGTGGCAGAGAAACGTTTATGGCGAACAGACACGTTTGTCAACACGACACGAGGGAGAAATGGTCCGTATAATAACGAGCGAGGAGGAGGTTGAGCTTTAAGCGTCAAAATAAGATTATAAATTTCCGTTTATGGGTGTGTTATGTATGTACGTGAATGTGTGTGTATGTAGTTCTGTTCCAGAGATAATGTTCTGAAGAAAGTTTCATACGTTAACATCTATGTGTATGCGCGTTTTTATACAACGATAAAAATGTATATTATTGCATGGGCAAAGGGGCGATGCGCACAAATAAAGATTCGAGGGATTATACTATCTGGACCTGAGCCAGGCCATACGATAACCCG
>NW_026105000.1:0-800 GCF_025091365.1 Daktulosphaira vitifoliae
AACGCTGTAAGGTACACAAAAAGAATTATAACAAGTCGCGATAGGAAACCGTAACTCGAATCTCAACTAATAAAAACTTATTAGAACAAAGCTGCTACAGTCTTATATGAGTATATCTTCTTGTTGAGGTGATCGAACATTCCAGAATGTTGGATCGCCACAAATAGTTTTATATAACTTTTTTTAAATAGTTAAATATAGTAATTAAAACGATTACTACAATAGTCATTAACTGTTATATAAAATATCGACCACATAGTCTGTTAAACAAGAATAAAATACAATAAATTTATTTACTTTTGCACACTGTGCAAAAAAATACAAAAATAATTAACATACCATATTACAATAATAATAAGATGTTTTAGTATGCCATTGTGGTGCACTATCCTACAATGGATCCACGTTTTTTCGTCCGACATTGTAAGTTGGTCGGACATGGACATAGTCATCTTCGAAGAAGACTAAAAAGTGACAAGGCGGCTTATTATTACATGAGAGAGATTATAACAGTATTTAGGATAAGGATAACAGATGGTAGGAACAATTCATTCATATAATAAATAAACATGTGTGTATTTGTAACACTAAATTTACAGATGTNGATGGTAGGAACAATTCATTCATATAATAAATAAACATGTGTGTATTTGTAACACTAAATTTACAGATGTACGCCGCGCACAATTTGAATATATTACTCCGTGACTTTATGCGTATTATAATTTTATTACGTTACAAAGTATTATAAGAATGATTTATTTAGATCAATAATAAGATATAAGACTGATTTATAAATT
>NW_026105001.1:0-799 GCF_025091365.1 Daktulosphaira vitifoliae
ATCCAAAAGAATATAAATGTTGATAAAGCATTTTTTCTTTTTTTGATACAGCCGGTATAAAATAATTTTATACGCGTGTATTATACCTTGTATCATACTGTATAATACACATGTATAATACCGACTCACATCTCTACTTTTAATAGATGATGATGATATTTTTATGAAAAAAAAACACAAGGGGTCGTGGTACAATGGGTACGTGGTATATTGGGACAATTATAGATAATATCTGACAGTGATTAAAATTATTATCATAAGAAACTTCAAAGTTTAAAGTTTAAACTTATTAAATTTTTTCATAAGCAACATAAACTCCTATTTCTTTAATTATATCCTAATTAATAGTTCTTTTAAAATAATGCGTTTAAATTTTCGATATAAAATGTGATTTTTAATCTATTTTTTTGTTACATTAAGTTATTTTTTACAAAATTTGAAAAAAAAGTCAAATTATTTTTCTGCTCGACTTGCAAGTTTGAATTGACAACAGTAAATAGAACATTTTATGTGGTTAAAAAATTGCATTATTTAGATTGATATGTAGACAGAAATTTATATAATTATTATTAACAGTAAATTTATGAAAAAACTCAATATTTTGTTAAAATTACCTTTGTTTACTTTGATTTTTTATCGTGATTTATAATTTTATAGTAATCGTAGTAATATTTATGTAATTCTTGGTGCAATTCGACATTTGAAATATTCAGAACTTAATTAATACTTAAATTATTTAAAAATAACCAAAAAAATTTAGGTTAGAATAAAATTTAACAACACATCAGCAAACGAAATC
>NW_026105002.1:0-799 GCF_025091365.1 Daktulosphaira vitifoliae
TTTCATTAGGTGTAACAGTTTACGTAGGAATGGGTAACTGTACAAAAATTAAAAAGCTAATCAATTTCAGTTTTTTTGAGATAAAAATAATTTACGATCAGCTTGTGGATGATATTTTGAAGAGTTAAAATATTATAAACACTAACTCATAAAAATATTCATAGTAAAAATTCGCATGTATGTATTTTGGAAATATATTTTTTTCATCAACATTAAATAAATAATATTTCAAATATCTCAATACTAGTTGTATATGAGATATAAAAAAATATTATTAAAAATATTAAAAGCCAAACATTGTAATTAATATTATAATGAATAATAATAATAATGATAAAATAATTAAATAATAGCTGTTAAATTAAACAGTTTTTGTCCGACTCTAAGAAGTTGGGATTAAGGCAAGGAAAAATAAAATCATTGTTACATTAAACAAAACCTATTCAGTTAGTTGTTAAAATAAAATAACTTTGAATTATTACCAATAAAAACACAAAACATAGACAATATTCAAATTGAAATTGAAGGGTTTCGAATAAAGAAAAACGTGGAAATTACATAACAATTTAATAAATACTCACGAGTAACATAAGTTTTTTTTTTTCCTCGTCTTAATCCCAACTACTTAGGTTCGGCCAATTATCATGTATAACATAAGTATTGCACAATACTTTTAATTTTAAATGACGAGAATTTACAAAAAGAAAAAATGTTTTCCAGCGAAAGCCTTATACTTTAGTTAAGTTATCATTTATATAATAATTGATTGAGTAATTTTTTTTAATAAATAAGTTATATA
>NW_026105003.1:0-799 GCF_025091365.1 Daktulosphaira vitifoliae
CTGCGGCTGAGGTAGAGGGACAGCATTTCTTATGTCTGTAAAAATAGATGCCGTCAATTAAATTATTGTGCAACTATAGTTAATTTTATAATGATTTTTTTTTTTTTGTCATTTCAAAAGTGCGCTATCGGCAATGAATCGACATTAGTTTGCATTTTAAATAATTATAATTTAAATTTAATTATTAACGATGTTATTTATTTCTTTAGTAGCGATAACTAAATTATATTAATAACAAGTTGAGTTATATAGATAAATTGGAAACGTGAATTTAATTAAAACGTGATAGAATACGTCGACTGAATTAAGGAAAATCAAATCGTTAACAGCGCAAATTTTTTCTGAAAAGTTTTAACTGTCATTTAAAAAACTTAAAGGTCGATAAAAAAATTACTTTGTAGTTCATTGACTACAGTAATACGATTTATCGTCAATTTTAGTAAGTTTAATGAGTTTTAAAAAGACAGCAATAGTTAGCCACGCCTTCCTATATAAGAAACTTATATTAAAATCCGGTTAAAATGATACTGTTATCAAACTCAAATCGAGTATGTGTTACTAGCACATAGCGGCATGGATTAAAAGCAACAGGTAAAGTTTAAAAGAAAAAAATACATTGTAAATTATATTGTATTTAAAGTTTCTAAACGTAATAAAAATTAGTTGCGATACGCAGAAAAGAAAAATATTCACACATGTTGTCCGGCACGTCGTAAATACGACATTTGAATTGTAAACTATGTAAACAACGTAAGGTACTATACAGTAAAACCTGTTGGACTATTAACTTGGTATATAA
>NW_026105004.1:0-799 GCF_025091365.1 Daktulosphaira vitifoliae
TATTTAAGTTTTTAACTATCGTAATGACACTCCAACACAGATTACGCCTGTTAATATGTATTTCTGTATTGGATTTATAGAAATGAATGTGTTCCATTTGAAACGATTTACATTTACTTGTACTTATGATCAATGTCATAAATGATATTATTTCTTGTCTTGTTATAAAGTACGGTAAAATTTTCTTTAAAATTAATTTAAAATATAGATATGTATGTCAATATGAAATTTTATGCAAATTTATATTTTTACAAAAGATACGTCAATTATAACTTTTGATGATTAATTTTGGCATATTATGGAAGACATTTACCAGTCAAACTTGCCAAAATGTCTAAGAAGTCTCAAACAAATGACGTGCTTGATGTATTGCAAAATTTCAAAGTCATAAATTAAGCAAGGCCAAATATAAATTACTTGCTTGTGATTCAGAACGTTATCGGTAATTAAATCTCTTTCAATTTACAATAGTTGCTGATGAAAAATTTATTATTACGAGCGGTAATATATTCAACAACACATTCACACAATACATATGTATGCATAATAACACATATGTATAATAAAAAGTTTATTAAGTGAATAAATGCTGCGATTTTAGGTAAAAACAGTATTATGATGTAACTGATGAAAGGATTGATTAATTGAGTCTGATTGTTAATCAAGTTTTGTTAAAAAGAAGTTGTTGGAATTTCGAAAAATACCCAGTTGTTCAATTAGTTAAGAATAACAAAATTTTTCTTAGTTTACAATTATACTCATTTAGCTATCCTATAAAAAATTAAAACTTATTTAAAAG
>NW_026105005.1:0-799 GCF_025091365.1 Daktulosphaira vitifoliae
AAAAAAAAAAAAAATTCAATAAATAACAAAAGGAATACGTTCCTTTTTTACACATTGAATGTAAACATGAAGGAGTAAAATTTTTTAGTGAACTTCCCACACCATTTTACCTGAACTAAAAAAATATCAGTTCGATAATAACATTTTAACACTTATTATCAAAGTTGTTGTTGACAAATCATTTTTTTGTTCATTTAACGTATATGATTTCATTTAAAAAATTAAAATTTTTTCTCCTTTAAATTGGAAAGAGGAGATAGAACCATTTTTTTTTAAATTTATAAAACATAGGATAATATTTACTTTTGTAGATAAAAAGATCATATGTTCAATATTTTTAAAGGTATTGCGTGAGTCATAGAAACAAACCATTCTATGTGTAGTATAATTAAATTTTATTTCTCTTTATTTTCTTTATTATTCAAATAATTTTTTTTGAATATATTTTTTATGGTACCATTAGAATCCTAAACATTTTTCAAAAATGAAAATATCGACAGTTATTCAGTAGAATTAAAGGGATTTTACAGAAAATATGTGACGCCCTATAATACATTGTTGGATTTGTTTGAGTTTTTTGAACTGCTTCTTAGTTTTGCTCTATAACAGCTAATAAATAGTTTATATTATACATTAATACTTGTTTGGATGATTAAACGTTTACTGTGACTTAAGTATATAGAAGTACATACAGGTTCAAAGTGCCGAGATACTCTTAGTGAATTATTTTGAAGCAATTGGATGTAATTCAAGTACAAGTCAGTAATATATTAACTTAACTTTACCTCAAAGGTGCTTT
>NW_026105006.1:0-799 GCF_025091365.1 Daktulosphaira vitifoliae
AAAAATGAAAATGGAACAAAACTATTATTGTTATTTTTTCTATTCTCAATTCGCAGTTTGTATGCTTCCAACAAAGAATTGTATGATTAATATGAAATGAACTGTTGTTATGCAGGTTTTATTAATGCACACACAATTCACTTAAACTTGTAACTCATTGAAAAGTTCCGATATTTCTCTTTTTTAGATTTCTGACTAAAAGTACTGGATCTTAATCAGACTAAAAATATAAAATTACTGATTCCAGTTTCGATGTTTAGAATCAGATTATTTAAATTTTAAAGCAGAAAGAATCTATAGAAACAAAGTTGTATTTTACAAATGTTCATTCTTAAGGACATTTTTATAGGCTTAATTCTTGGAAAAGTTATTTATTTTTGTATTTAACCCTGTGACTCTGACCTAAGATATTGATTTTACTCATTTTTAATTTATACAACTACTCGGTTTGGGGTTGTTGTGCAAAATACTACTCAATCTACTCCTACATAATTTTCTCTAAAAATAATAATATATAACTAAAAAATTTAATTCGTGGTAAAAATTTGTTTTTACTCAATAATGAAATACTTACACGTTAATCGATTCAAGAATTTTATTTTAAAACCAATAAAAAGTAAAAAAAAAAAATAATGTGTGTATATAAATTCTGTATTTATAGTTTTTGCCGAGAAATAAAATATAAATTTTAATATCTTAACCCTCTAAAAACTCTTAAATATCACAAAATATATTTCAGATACCAACCAATGAATTATACAATTCATATAACCCAACCTGGAAAGAATCCACTCCGGTC
>NW_026105007.1:0-799 GCF_025091365.1 Daktulosphaira vitifoliae
AAATAATTTACCTGTAAGTTCATATTTTCTTCAACAAGTTTTACAACTTTTGACTCTAAGCTTTTTATTGTATTTGGATCAATGTTTTCTTTTTCTACCAGTTTGGATTCATAAGTTGAAAGCATATTTTTAAGATGGTTTGTCAAATCATTTAATTTAGTGATCTAAAGTTAATGTAAATTAATTAATGCACAAGAATACAAATAACAATTTTGAGTATACCTCATTATTTTTATCTTCTATTGCTAATGTACATTGCTTATGTTCTGCTGTTAATTTAGCTATAGTATCGTGTAATAATGAAGTGGCTGAATCTACATCACTATTTTTAATTAATCTTAGATCATCAATTTTCATTTTAGCAGTTGTTAATTGATCATTTTTTTCTGCTAATCTAGTTCTCAGAATATTTACTTCAGATTCTAAATCCTATCATTTTTATTTAATTTATAATAATAATAATTTGTTATAGTAACTTTAAACAAATTTATAAGAAGCTTACTTTTATTTGTTTGTTAAGCTGCTTAGTTGATAAATTTTGATCAGATTCGTGTTTTAAAATAGCTTCTTCAGATTTGAAAAGTCTGTTTAAACGTTCTTGTATTCTCATAAAAACATCATCTAATGAGGCAACTATCCGATTTGGAGAACTATTTTTTTCTAAGCTGATATTATTGCGTAATTCACATCGTTCACTAAAAAATATTATTTTTAAATAATTGATAAAATCAATTCATATGAATTGATGGTAAAATTTTGATTTAGGTTAATTTTTATAATTATTATATATATAATATTT
>NW_026105008.1:0-799 GCF_025091365.1 Daktulosphaira vitifoliae
TAAAAATAAAAAGATAAAAAGGTTAAGTTATTTTTTTAAAATGACATTAATAATGAGAGATTTAGATAATAAACACCAAGTATAAAAAAGATTCTAAGTCATAGAGAGCACAAACGCGAAACAATCTGGTGCAAAGACGCTTCATGACCAGATTTTTAGAAAAAAAATAAGGTGACGAATGAGCTAGAAATTGCTCTTTTATAGGCCTGTTTTATGAGGGGGAGAATTAGTTTAATTTGCACAATGCTTCTCATTGGCTAGGTAATTAATTTAGAGGGATCTATGCGCAATATATTGTTCTACTAATTTGCGTTAATATTTCATATATGTATTGGTGTTTTTATATCTATCATCTCTCATTAAAATGCGGTTTATTAAAAAAATCATTATTATAAAAATATAAATAAAATAAAATTATAAGTGCTAAATATCTATTACAATGTCATCTACGAAACCTATGAATGGTTTTTTAAACAATTGGTCTGAAAATACACCTATTTCAGTTATTATGTTTAATGGGATTTTAAATAAATTCAAAAAATCTTCTCTGTTAAAATCTTTAGAAAAGCAATTTACTAGATAAGTACTATGTAGAGTNAGAAAAGCAATTTACTAGATAAGTACTATGTAGAGTCAAATAATAATAAGTTACCAGTAACAAATTTTTCTTTATAACGTCAGTATATAACCACAATTCAAAATATTTTCTTTTCCACGATTTGCACACGCTCTTATATGTCTCTGATATATAAGTTTCATTATACATTGGAAATATTCTTTTGGGAGGAATGAATTTCTT
>NW_026105009.1:0-799 GCF_025091365.1 Daktulosphaira vitifoliae
GAAACATTGTATAAAACATAGATCTTTTTCAACTTAACTTTTGACAGTGTTCCGGAAATACTGCGTCCTTTAAACATATATTAAATTAAAGCTTATTTTATGTACTATAAATTAAAAAAAAAAAATTTGTCCCGACACCCTATATACTATGTGCAAATTGATGTCGAAATTTAAAAAAAAATGTAATATTTGCGATAAAAATCACCTTCTATAACGATGTTTTTTGTACTTAAAACTGCCATAACTTTTTCAAATATTAACAAATCAAAATAATATTTTTTTATATTGAAACCTTAGGTAATTTCCTTTCGTTTGATATCATTTTTTTTGAAAATCTAACACTTATTCTGCTCACAAAGGGGATTTAAAATAGTAACTTTTTTACAAAAATCATCTTTTTCAACTTAATTTTTGAAAATGTTCCGGAAATACTGCGTCCTTTAAACATATATCAAATTAAAGCTTATTTTATGTACTATAAAATGAAAAAAAAAAATTTGTCCCGACGACTTATCTTCTATGCGCAAAAGGCTACCGTATTCAAAAATATGCTATTTTTCTATTAAAATTCTGGGTTTTGTATTTTATTTTATTTTAAAATATCTTATTAGGNTTTGTATTTTATTTTATTTTAAAATATTTTATTAGGGGAATAAACTGACTTTCATGAATATTATATAATATCATTGACATAGAATAAAGTTCATAAGACATATACTTTTTTACTTTTTTAAAGTCGAAAAAGTAATTTTTAAATTTGAGTTAGTTTAAATAGCCAATTTTATCATGCAACAAAAAG
>NW_026105010.1:0-798 GCF_025091365.1 Daktulosphaira vitifoliae
TATTACAAATGTGCACATAGTTGTCTCGATAATTTAGGCGAAATTAGTTGACGGAGGGAAATATAATATTCAAATAGTTTAGGTACTAGTTGTGGGAACAACGGAAACGGTCAGGTTCAAAAACTAAAGACAACAACATCAACGATTCCGTAGAGTTCTAGGAACGAACAAAGTGTATTTTAGTACTCAATTGTTGTACTCGAAAATAATATACACGAGGAACCGCGTTATGTTTTTATTCTGTAACCGATCCTTATTTGGTATGGAAAACGTACGCGTTCAAAAATGCACACACGGCCGGAATATGAACAGCTCTTGCACAGCTACTTTACATAATTGGCAAAACGTTTTGTTTCAAATAAACTAACACCTTGTTGGGCGTCTAGCAGTATTTCTCGGCTGCTAAAAAATGCTCAATACAATATTTATTAGCCGCTATAACCGCTCCTACAGTAGTAATTCGGTAAATGAGATGACTAACAGACAATTTCGATTGCGTTAAATAAATAAAATGCGAGCGCACAAACACCATCAATATTATCGTTGCAATGTCACGAGTATGATAACGAGCAAATCACAAACGAACGAATGTATAATTAATTAATGAATGCTTCCCAAACTGAGTACCGTCTTCGGTGAAAACATTCGAAAACGGATATTTAACGCGGTTATTGTAATCGTATTTCTTTTTTTTGTTTATTACAAACAGGCAATTTTCTATTGGCACAGCTCCGATCGAGTATACAAATCATTGTTCTTGCAAAACTGAAATCTTATTAGTTGTAAAATATGTATTAA
>NW_026105011.1:0-798 GCF_025091365.1 Daktulosphaira vitifoliae
AATTTAAAAATCAATTGATATGTTGATAAAAGCTTTTAATTCAGTATTACAGAAATATCTAATACTTAAATATAAACTTGGAATAGACCTAATCAAAATAGTTTTTTCATTAGGATTCTCTCTAATCTCTCTAAATCTTCTATATTGTTGAAGTTTTAAATAATGTTTTGAAATAAAAACTATAGAAGTTATTTATAACTTATTTAACATGATAGTATAAACCTTCTAGACCTTTTAGTACAGAAGATTTATTTTCTATAATGAGTTTCAAAAAATAATGCTTTCGTATTAAAAGTGTGTTTGGAAAAATGACTTTTTAGGTGAAACTGAATTTAATGAATATATAAACTACGAATAATGTTCTATATATCTAAGAAACGTTATTATAATGACTTTTCTGAGAATTGCCGTAAAAAGTTTAATGAAATTTGACAATGTTATAAAATTACATGGAAGTTCATATTGCGGAGATAACTAAGTGAAATTTATTTGTTTATATAATATGTATGCAATAGATTTCCAGTGAGGATGTGAAAATTATGTCAAAATCAAACAACTCAAATAATAAATATAATCAAGTCAGAAATTTTCATATTTAAATATATGTACGTGATTAATTTATCTAAATTGGAACCATAAAACTATGAACAGAAATGTATATGAAACTTATTGTGGAAAATAAGTAATCGTATTTGAGATGCAAAGTTGAGAAGGTATTAATTTTACTATGATATGTTTTTTTTTATGTCTGTTGCCACTTTTTCTTAATTCTCACTCGACCGATTTTTTTAAACATTA
>NW_026105012.1:0-798 GCF_025091365.1 Daktulosphaira vitifoliae
CGAACTAAAAAGTTAAAAATAATTTTTAAAATAAACTTAAAACAATAATGAACGAAAAATACTAGTATTATTGTGATAAAATCGTGAGGCGCTCAATATATGAAAAATATGGCACAAAGCACCCATGCTTTTATCACAATAATACTAGTATTTTTCGTTCATTATTGTTTTAAAAATTATTTTTTAAAATATTAACACATACGTATAAATATTAATATATATATATATTAATATTAGCGGTGGCGGTTGGAATATATGATCTTCGCATAATATCGCGGTACTTTCGCTGGCGTCGACGTCGCGATGTCCGGCGTGATCCTTGGGCGTCAAAAGGTTAGAAGAGCAGATGACGACGGTGCGCGAGTGTAGATCAGTTTGTTAACGTTGTCACTTTGACAACGGGAAGAAGACTACGATAACAATAGCGGCGGGATGTCGTGCGGCACTTGTTGGACTTAGCACCGCGGCGTATAACGCGCGGTGTTGGTCAGTCAAATACTCATAAAATATGGCGACGGCTGATAAAGGTGGCACGAGTCATGGGGCATCGTGTATAACGAAACGACGCGGGACCGTGTCAATCACAATAAAATTATGTTATATATATAATATAATTGATGACACGCACGTGTATACGGGTACGAAAACCAAAAATGAAAATATACAGGAAAATATTGTTGTTAGCTATTGGTGAGCGGGGTGGGGTGAATACGTTATGACAGTCTAGTCTCAAGGTCATACACGACGGGATACGCGACATAATAACACGTGCCGCGTGGAGTTACAAACTTACAACAA
>NW_026105013.1:0-798 GCF_025091365.1 Daktulosphaira vitifoliae
TATTTTCTGATAATACAGACTTTGAAAGTATCTCAACATTATTCCAAAATACACCAAGTAATTCAAATGAATCATTTGATAACTTAATTTCTAATATTATATCAAACATTGAAAACAAAATGCAAACATGCTTTGTTGTTAAGTCATTTAAAATATTACAAATAAAAGTAGATGACGAAATGTATAAATCAAATTCAATTAATAACACTAAGATACTTAGGTCATACGTTCAAATAAGCAAAGAAAAAAATGATGAAATAGAAAATTTTAAAAAAAATTCAGATATCAAAGGCTTGAATGATAACTTCGAACGGTTTCATATATTTTTAGAGTATTTTATGAAAATATTTATAGATAAACACAAATTTAAGGTTTTTCGGTCATTCATGAAATTTAGTTCGGATTACGAAATAATGAAAGATCGGAGACCACAAAGTTTAAAAGAAGAAAGATTTCTTGATCTTTAATATATATATTAAAATCATCATAGTGACATATGTGTCTACAATTTCATTAAAATTCATAAAAATCTAAATTTAATATTGATTTCCAAATTGTATCAGATTGTTGGTATGTGTGTATTTTTATTTTACCAATAAAATTATCTTATGAGCTCTAAGTAATGAAATTACTTATTATATTATATTTTAATATATTTAACAAACTATGAATTTATAATTCTATTCGTATTCAAGTCCTCAAAAGTAATCAAATGTGTGTAATTCACAAGAATTATTTATAATATTTTATTGTTGTAACAAAAAATACACTTATTATAATTTTAAGTTATTTTCGCCA
>NW_026105014.1:0-798 GCF_025091365.1 Daktulosphaira vitifoliae
TATCGGAAATCATTGAAAATGAATAGTATAATTATGGGATAATCTGAAATATGAAATTGGAATTCATGAAATTAAATTTTAGACTTTTTAAAAACTTTTCTCAATTACTCGTTTGATAGAAATTGTCATTATAATAAAAAATACAAAACAATTCTGCTTAAATTAAAGTATTATATAAGCATATGGGGGTCGCGGCACAGTGGTGACGTGGCATAGTTGGATCAAGTATGATATTTGACAGTGATTAATATCACTAAAAAACGCTTCGATGCAAATCTTTAGATAGTGTTTAATTTAAAAAAATTCGTGGATTATTCTAAAAGCTACATGATTTGCTATTTCCTTATTAATATCCTGATTAACATATAGTATGTCAAATGAAAGATATATAAATACTACCTCTCATGAAAAAATTGTATTGATCCATAAATTTTTTTAAAAATTTATAGCATTTTAAAGTTAAAAATGTAATAAATAAAATCTAGAATTTTTACACAAAAATAGCCATTGGGTAGCCAATTTTACTGTAAAGACAAAATAAAGAAATTTTTTTTTTCATAATAAATTACGTTACATTAGCTTTCATTTAAGATTTATATATATAAAAGTGTCAGACTTTCCGAAACACTTTCAAAAGTTAAATTTTTGTGAAAAAGTTGTTATTTTAAATCCTCCCTGTGTGCAGGTAAAGAGTTAGATTTATAAAAAAAATATACCAAATGATAGATAAAGACATCAAACATTTATAAAAAAAAATATATTTATTGGTCATTTTTGACAGTTTTAAGAAAAAAAACC
>NW_026105015.1:0-798 GCF_025091365.1 Daktulosphaira vitifoliae
GATCCCTCAGTAGTAGACTACATTATTAAGACATAAATCAAAATCAAATTATGTCACAACATAACTTTAGAACAAGTTAACCCAATCAAAAATTTGGTTATTATTTTTTTTTTTAATCGCTCTATCAAAACATGTACTAAATAATAAAGATAAAGCAATGCATTGATAGATTTTATAAAAAGACATTACTGGGATTTCAAAATTTTATCTACCTTAAAAGTCTATATTGTGTTTTATTCGTTCAATTTTGCAATATAGCAGCCTTTATAGGATTCAACATAATTAGGAGGTTAAATAGCATTTATTGTGAGCGACAAACATTTTTTATGAGACGAGTTGCCTACAAAATTTGATGTAATAAACTGCTTAAATTATTGAGTACCTTCAGTAATTAGTTTTTTTTTTTCAATAGGTTTTATTATATAAATATAATACCTCGCACAATTACAGAAACTAGTTGATCGATTAAAAAATTGAATATAACATTATTCATGACCTTTTTAATGGTAATATTGAAAGTCCGGTTTTATAAAATGTTCTTAGCTTTAATTTAAGTCGTTCATTTTTGCATATTAGATATAATGGCAAAAATTATAGCTACTATGACTCAAAAATAGAATGTTGATGACAGTAATGCTTTTAAATAACTCCTTCATTTTTTTGATAGAACTGTTAGTAAATTTTGAATTTTTAAAAATACAACTTTTGGTTTTAACTTTAATAGTATGATTTATACAATCTTTTCAGTATAGTGGAATATTGTGATGATTCTCCATGACAAAAAAAAAAAAAAAAAAA
>NW_026105016.1:0-798 GCF_025091365.1 Daktulosphaira vitifoliae
TTTCGCTATCAAAACTCTATTTTGAAATGGTGGCTGTTCAATAGTTTGGTGAAGTTAAGTAAAACCTTCATCTAATTCTACGGTAACATAGTTTTACATTTTTTTTTTTTTGTATTTTTTTTTCAATTAAATGTTTGTACTTTAAGTACTCTCCACGCATAATTATGTATGAAGCATAAATAGCCATTTTATCATTATCACTAACCATTTTAATTAACTTACGTTTAATTAGATAAATAAAAACTAAAAATTATAGATAAAAGTTAAAGAACTATTTTAACTAAAAAAAAAATAATTTAAAAGTATAAAAACTAGCAATACTAAAAAATGTATTTTAAATCACTCACTGAAACGTCCAAACATTGCAGCGCAAAAAAAGCAAATGATACACGACTTAATATTTTTCAGGTCCCACCCCCAATACAATTATTTGACATTTGATCCAGTCGTAGGAATAGTATACTTGGCTTTTATTTATTACTTGTACAAGTGTACAAGTACTGGTATACTTGTCAAGTATACCAGTCATGGGAACGCTCCACTTGTTAATAATTGGATGATTTGGCAAGTATACAATTATTGGTGTACTTGGCAAGTACACCAGTCGTGGGAATCCGGCTTTATGATTTTACAGGTTTTTACACTGATAATCGACCAAGACTAGAACGCATAATATATTCAACGAATGTATTGTGCGTGCCAGTACCTAATTTAAATTGGCCACCAAGTCTTTCTTCAACGTATAATTATTGCTAATAATATGTATGTTAATGTGCGGTGGTCGTTAAACGCGAAAAA
>NW_026105017.1:0-798 GCF_025091365.1 Daktulosphaira vitifoliae
AATATTAGATATTTTAGTATATGTTTTCATTTATATAGATATATACATGAACACATTTATCACATTTATAATTTTGTTTTCAAAAATAGTGTGTCAATACAATTTAAAAGTGATTTGTTACGTATAAAATTTATTTACCGTCATTTTTGTAAGAATAGACATAAAATGTAAATTAAAATTAGAAACATGTATATTATCTAATAGTCTAAATAATAAAGCTATACATTTTACTGTGTGATTATTGAAGGAATTTTAACGAATTTTCTGCAATATCTTTAAGAGTTAAGAATCTAATATTAAATTCTGCAATTATTTATAATATTACTTATCTTATTATGTATTTACAATTTTTCACTAAAGTTCTTATCGTATAATTTCATCGAAACATAAAAGAAAATGTCGAAAAAAATGTAAAAATTATTATAATAATAGTACCTTTTTTATATTTGTATTTGCTTTTTTTTTTTTAAATCATATTTTTATGCTTAGAGAAAAAAATAAAAAATGCGTTTTTAAACAAATGTCGTAGTTATTCGGCGATCGATAGTTTTAACCGTCCAATAGAGATGGCGCCAGAATTTTTTTTCTTGAGGGGTGGTAAAGGACAAAACAATTTTTTTGAATGGGCGAACACAACACTACATCTATCGGTAAAAAAAAAATTTAATGATATACATATAATACACCAATTAACATTGCTTAACCTACTGCAAATAATATAAAATTTTAACACACTTGTAATGTTTAAAATGAAAATACAATCAATAATAAATATAGTTAAAAAAACACACTTTTAAA
>NW_026105018.1:0-798 GCF_025091365.1 Daktulosphaira vitifoliae
TTATATATATATATTTAACTAGTCATTAATTTATATGATAAATATTACACTAATGTCAAATAAAATTGAATTGTATCAAAGTCTATAGGTTTTACAGATAGTGAGATTATCTCACTGATTAAACTGTGTAAATTAGATTTGAGTATTTCAACTTATGAGATAACTAGTAATAATTTTTACCTTTTTGAAGTATCTATTAGATAATGTAAACCTCATGACAAACAAAGAAAAGTCGTTTGCTAATTAATACTTGCCTTGTATGGCAACAAACTGGTTTTCTTTATTTGAATTGAATATTAATTAATATTTGCATTTCATAATATTTAAGATTTTTTTTTTTATTATGAAAAGGCTTCGACAACTTATGTACATTAGCCTACAGTTTTTTTTTTTTANTTTTTTTATTATGAAAAGGCTTCGACAACTTATGTACATTAGCCTACAGTTTTTTTTTTTTACATGATTATTAGTTGTGCATTAATTAAAGTCATAAGTTGACAATCGATTGATTTAAGCTATATACACATATTTATAATTATATTTTATACAATTATGTTATGAATTTACATTAAATGTACAAGTCTTGCGGTTTCATAGAATCTGTTAATGGCTTCGCCCAGAAATTCCTCCATGTTGTTGGGGTGACCTAGAATACTCCGCTCTTCCTTGTATGTGAGGCAGTGGAGTGTTAAGTGTTCAATGGTCAATGGTACGTCACATGAAGAGCAATACGGTTGTTCCTCTTTGTTGAAAATGTACAATATTTAAGATTAAGTGTAATGAAAAATATATAAATCC
>NW_026105019.1:0-797 GCF_025091365.1 Daktulosphaira vitifoliae
CCCGTAAAAGGGGGAAACCTCCAAAAAAATTACAAATTTAAAAATCGCTAATTTTCGAAATTGTTTCAATTTTTTTTACTTAAAAATGCCATAACTTTTTTAAAAATGAACATATTAATATAATTCTTTTTTATATAGATGCATAATATCATTACCTTTCATTTGGTATATTTTTTTTATAAATTTAACCCTTAACCTGCCCACAAGGGGGGATTTAAAATGACAACTTTTTCACAAAAAATTAATTTTTTTAACTTAACTTTTGAAAATGTTCCGGAAGGTCTGACACTTTTATATATATCTTAAATTAAAGCTAATGTAATATGCTTTATCATGAAAAAAAAAAATTTCGGACTTTATCTTATCTTCATGGTGAAAATGGCTACCGAATGCTATTTTTGTGTGAAAATTTTCGATTTTGTATTTTCCATTTTTAACTTTATTATGCTATAACTTTTTGAAAAATGAATGAATCATTACAATTTTTTTATGAGGAGTAGTATTTATATAGATCTTTCATTCGACATTCTATTTTTTTAAATCGGACCATTTCCCTTAATATAGGGGGGATTCAAAACATAAAAATGCATATAGAAAATAGAACTTTTTCAACTTAACTTTTGAAAGTGTTCCGGAAGGTCTGACACTTTTATATATATCTTAAATTAAAGCTAATGTAATNNTTTTATATATATCTTAAATTAAAGCTAATGTATTATACTTTATAATGGTAAAAAAAAAATTCGGACTTTATTTTATCTTCATGGTGAAAACAGACATTAAACTTAATAAAAAAA
>NW_026105020.1:0-797 GCF_025091365.1 Daktulosphaira vitifoliae
ATCTTTGAACATATTAAAATTTTTTTAAGGTTAATTTCATTATTATATTTTGAGTTTTTCTAGTGCACAATTGAATCTTATTTTAAAGTCTTTAAAAATTCTCTTCTTTTATAATGAAATGGTCCCGCGTCGCTTCGTTATACGCGATGCCCCGCGACTCGTGCCACTCTTATCAGCCTTCGCCCTACTATGAATATTTGACTGTCCAACACCGCGTGCCATATGCCACACGGCCGATGACGACCCGTCACAAATGATACGCACCCGCGCACCATCGCTACCAACGCTGCTAACCTTGTGACGCCGAGGATCATGCCGGACACCGCGTCAAGCCGACGCTAGCGAAAGTACCGCGATATTAAGCGAAGATTATCATTACTGTGTTCATCTATTTATTTGTCTTTCTTTGAAATTAACCTGTTGTTGCTCATTAATAAACGGCCCGCGGGTCTCTACCTTCAAAACCAGTGCGACTAAACTTTTGCTACGTAATTCGCGTCAATAATAAATCTTATATTGTTAAAAATTTTTTAGAGAAGCAATGAAAATGAGTGACATTTTATAAGATATATTTATTTTTAAATAAATAAAAAGAATTCCAAACAATTGTAAGTATATGTGCAATACACATTTCTTCGTATTCATAAAGTTAAGATTTGTAAAACTAGAAATAAAGAATAAAAATTATAATTTTTAAATAATGATTCACCGAAATAAAATACAGACAAGGTACTTCGAAATGTTTAAAAAAGTATAGGTAAACGTACTTATATATATATATATATATATATTGAAAA
>NW_026105021.1:0-797 GCF_025091365.1 Daktulosphaira vitifoliae
ACGAAATAAACTAATGTTAAGATTTAAAAGTTTTGAAAAAATTCCATTTTCAATATTTTGATAACATAATAATTACTTACTCTATTGTGTACGATACAGCTTTCAGTTTTACTTGACTTACTAACTTTGTATTATTTTTTAGTAGATGAAAACAGTTTTATATTTGAACTAGCGCAACGAAATCATATTAATTGTCCTGTTTTATACATACATGTTAAAAATAAAATCGGAAGAATACTTTAGAATTTGTTTGTCCAGCGGATAAGACACACGAGTTCCGTGTGACAATCAAACTAAGGAGGAAATGTACTTGTAAATATAAAATAAGCATTTATTGTAGGATGTATACTAACCCGAATACATTCGTCTCGGTCGATGGATTTTTTCGACCACATCCTCTGTGACAAAGGTGACCGAAGACGCATCTCATTCTGCTTGTTGTACGGATACAGAGTATACGCGCGATTATTCTCATTATACTATTGTATTACAACGATTTAAAAAATATATAATACAATAGGGCTGTTCGGTCATTTGTGCGTGATGAGTCTTTAAAGTGTAGGTGTACAATTACTAGAAAATAAATATCTAAGCATATACATCTAACGCGTTCAATTGCGTATAAGCTCTTGAACGGAAATGTAATCAGATCGCGGATTTTGTAGTATCACAAAACGCACAACCGAAACAGACTATCTTCGGTTCATCGAACGGAAAGGTTATTATGTACACAAAGCCATTTTTAATTACTCATTATATTTATTTATTTCTTATAATTTTCAATCGTCATTTCATAC
>NW_026105022.1:0-797 GCF_025091365.1 Daktulosphaira vitifoliae
TACCTAAGTCTTCAATAAAAAAAAATATTATTTTGATTCGTTCATTTTTCAAAATATTATGGCAGTTTTAAGAAAAAAAAATTTTAAATTGTCGAAATTTACCATTTAAAAACCGTAATTTTTTCGGGGATTTCCCTCATTTACAGGAGACGAGGGAATTTTTTTCAATTTTTAAGGGCAATGTCTTCAACTAGATACTCTTTGTGATCTTTTGACATATCGTTAAAAGAAATCGGCCTGGTGTGAGCTGAGAAAAAGTGGCGACAGACTAAAAAATAAAAATAAAAAAAAAACATCATAGTAAAATTAATACCTTCTCAGCTAGGCATGGAAGCTAAAATGTAAAAATTATATTTATTCTGTAAGTAATTGAGTGGGTTACGATGAACAAATCATCCTGTATATTAGAGCAATTAATCTTAACAATTGAACTTAAAAAGTTAAACCCCAATATTTAGTTATATTTTTGCAAAATCGAAATTTAACTTTTTGTCATAATATTGAATCAAATAACTTTCCCTAAAAAAAAAAATGTAGAGAAGAATTTTAACCTACTAATCAAAATAATATATTTGGCGTATGTTATTAGAAAACTGAAAGCAATGAGATGATAAATAGTTGCTTCCATAAATAATAAATAAACTTTATGTGTAAAAACTGTAAATAATATGTCAGAGAATGAATTAGTTAGAAATGTAATGAAAGGATAAATATTGTGTATATTAGGGTGGCCCTCAAAAATCGAATGTCTTTTTTTTTTTACGCTACCCCTTAATTTTTTTTTAATGGTCAAAAAA
>NW_026105023.1:0-797 GCF_025091365.1 Daktulosphaira vitifoliae
CCGTATTATCAAACTGACACGATAAGACTTTTGTAAATAATGCTTTAAGAGAATAGATTAATTTTATAACCAGAGTAAAAATTTTAGAAACTAGATCAAAACATTTTAATTTGATGAGAAAGAATTTAACGTTAAAAATAAGTTATTAAACTAGCTGGGTTAACTATTTATCAGATTATTCATATAAATATAAACAGAGTACCTCAGGTATAACTAACAACTCATAATTCTTTTGATCAAATTAATATTTTAGATTTTTTTTTTTAAATTTTTAGACTAATATAAAAACCTAATTATTTTAGTTACTTAATACTATACTAGAAATTCAAAATAAATAGTCTGAAAATAGGGCATATAAGATTAACCCATGATCACCTTATGGCCAAGAATTTACCACCTAAATGTGATTCTTGTGAAGATTAGCTAAGATATACATAAATATAAATATATCTTCACCGCATGTAGAAAATACATAAATATACTACACCAACAAGGAAAACATGTATTCGTGTAAATAAGTACTTTATTAATAATTATTTATTTATTATTTCATTGTTTACGTTAAATGATATCCAATCCCAAATTTATTTTTTAGAAAAATGGATGACCCGCAACATCTAACAGTGCCTTTTGAAATAACAGCTATACGATCTGCTAGAACATCAGCTTCGTCCATAAAATGTGTCGTAAGCAAAATCACCTTATAAATTTTTTCAATATAATAAATAAACAAAAGAATTCATTAAAACATATGTAAACTAACTTTTCCTTTTTTTCTTTTCTGAAGTAATGACCAC
>NW_026105024.1:0-797 GCF_025091365.1 Daktulosphaira vitifoliae
TTCTAGTGCATACATAGCTATTAAGCTACCTGATCTTAAAGAATGCATTTTATATTCACCTCAATCAGGTGACCTAATGCAAAGTTCTTGCAAATAAAGTATTTGTATAAAATAAAAGGATTGGGCATAATTATATTTTACAGTGATTAAAATCACTATCACGTTTTTAAACTTACAGTATACAACTTAAGCTTCAATTTGAAATATATTCAATGCTTGAATTATTTCCAGAACGTTTTCAAAAATTAAATTGAAAAAATAAACTTTTTTTTTTAAAAAGTAGCTTCTTATAATCCCCACGTGGGCATGTAAAGAGTCAGTTTTAAAAAAAATATATAATTAACAAAAGCTAAATACATAACGTTATTATAAATAAAAAAATTATTTTGATTTAAAAAAAGCTCAATTTAGAAAACAAAATTTCCAAATTAATAGTTAAAAAACGTATTGGTAATTATGGGATAGAGTATCGCATAAAAAAAAAACTATGAAAGTTTCAAGTCTTAAATATAAATACTGTTGTATATTACTGTGTAATAAGGATATTTTTACGAATTACAAGTATTTCATAATTTAAAATTTTTGATAAGGCATAAATAAATTTTCGTAAAACTTTTTTAATTTTTTCTTCTTATAATAGACAACTTGTGTGTAAAATTTCAAAAAAAAATAAAGTGGTCGCGCGACGACTTTGGATGATTTGATATGGATTTACCCCATTGTTAATTCAGGAGAAACTAACAATCATTTTTTTTAGAAATGATTTATATAGCAACATGTTACCAACAAATTTGGAA
>NW_026105025.1:0-797 GCF_025091365.1 Daktulosphaira vitifoliae
ACTACTGAATGACGTTATGTTTAGATGATCGGAAGAGCGATCATATGCTATGATTGTTTTTCCAAAAACAATTGTAGTTGAAAAGATGATCAGAAACTGAAAGTTCATTTTTTTTTTACCTTTTATACAATATTAGACAAATAGTTGTTTTTATAAATGTACTTTATAAATAAATAATCATTGAAGAGAGAGAGAAAAAAAATAAATGAATAAATAAAAATTAGTAAATGAATGCGTTTATTAGAGTGTGATAATGAATTGAAGCAGTTTTATTTTATTATGATTGAATGAACGTTGCGCTCGGTGATATTCATGCGGGAACGTAACGTTGGTCGTTTTATTTTATCTTAAGTCAGGCTATGTCGAAGAAACGAAATAAGGTAAGTGGACTTTATGATTGAATGTAGAATGAATTTTCAAAACATATGAAAATTAAATTTTTTATAGATGAATCATAAAATCTTATATACACCAATGTGGATAGGGGAACATTTCATACTAATGCCACAATGACGCTGATATAAACAAATAATAAATTATAAATGTGAGTAAATCTTAAAAATAAGATGAATAAATAGACCCAACATTAGCGCATACTTAGTGTACGACAATACACAAGGGAACGACAATCGCAAAGATGATATTTTTCTTTTTACAAAAAAACGAATACAATACTACAGACTTACAAGCGCCATAGAGCCTATAGCTAAAATGCGCTAAGATGGCGGCGACAATGCAGACATAGAGAGAATACCGAAAACAACTCGGTGTAGCACAACGATAGAATAAATAATTAA
>NW_026105026.1:0-797 GCF_025091365.1 Daktulosphaira vitifoliae
AAAAGTGTTTAAAATTTACCTTGTCTATAATTTTAAAATATAGTGGACATAAAAAGACCAATTTAGTTGTTTATTAACTTTTTTTAATTAGAAAAGTGAATAATAATTAATATTAAACAAACGATTCGATCAACTTCAAATCAGAAGTATATTTCTTTCATTATATGTTTATGAGATTTCTATTTATAACGTTTTATAATATTTTCCTATTTATAAAGTTACTTATGATAATATATCCAGGAACCAACCCAACCCAACCTAAGGGGTCATCAAGTTCATTTATCCTTTTAAATATTTTTATAAAGTACTGAAACTAGTTTTTTGGAAACTAGCTATAACCGGTTAAAACCTATTTTTCCAATTTTGTTAATCAAAATTAAAATTAAAACAGTAACCAAAAACCAATCTTCAAAACCGAAACAAACCCCTAAACAAATTGAACAATTTTAATCCCTGATTTTTACTATCCAATTTTTTGTTTTACTCTGTAATCCAATTAAAAATTGTAAAATATGTACAAAATTTCTTAAGGGGAGATGAGGTGATTGCCTCCTTAAAAAGGAATACATGTACAGAGTAATTCATTAATCTACTTAAATAATCGAAGTATAAAAATAATATTTAGATAATTTCTTTTTAGTTTCTTTGAGGTGCATATTATTCCTTAATTATCAATCATAAATTATTTTTATGTATATCTCTTATACCTTATTATAGTGATAAATTATTTTGTTTAAATAGCTTTCATACATAAATAACTAGCTTATTTAATAAATAATGATCAAACAACAAAATGA
>NW_026105027.1:0-797 GCF_025091365.1 Daktulosphaira vitifoliae
AATATTAAATTAAAGCCACAAAATGATCAATTTTCTTATAAAATCAATTAATTCTCGTACAATTCTGTCTCAAATGAATTACCTGGAGCCTCGTAGTATTCTTCAATAGAATCACTGCTTACAAAGTCTTCCTCTGTACCCAATAAAAACAAGGAATTAAATGTATTTTTAAATTTTTTTACTATAGAAATTACAAATATAAAAATCATAAATATTTTCGGAATGTTTATATATTATACTTCATAAATAAATTACCTTCCGTTATCACTATTTTTAATTTCTTCTCAACTTTAGGTTCTTCTTAATATCAAAATAAGAGAATTAATATTTTGTTAAATATTGTTAAATGTTAAATAAGTAATATTTATTACTAATAGCTTAGTAGTTTAAATATATAAACTACTAGGACAATAATAGTAATATTATTAAAGAGATAATTNAATAGCTTAGTAGTTTAAATATATAAACTACTAGGACAATAATAGTAATATTATTAAAGAGATAATTAAAGAAATTCTGTTTAAAATAAATTACCTTTAGCCAAATGGTATTCTTCACTAGAGTTCTTCTCAACGTTAGGTGGTTCTTAATATAAAAAAAGAGTGTTAAAACACAATTAAAAAATTTTATTATTATAAAAATTAAATAAAAATAAATATCAATGAAAATGTTTTACAATATGGTTCGTGAAATTACATAAGATCATAAGTTTGTCTAAAAATAATTTGTTTTCAATAAACTTGCTTATTGTAAGTAAAATTTACATTTATTAATATTCAATTTTGAATAATACATTA
>NW_026105028.1:0-412 GCF_025091365.1 Daktulosphaira vitifoliae
GAACATAGATTATTGATATTTTAATTATTAGTCGACTTTCTAATTTTTTCGACTTTCAAAGAGAATTTATGTGAAAACATGTTGTTTTTCTTAAATTTTAAGTTTTTTCTTACTTACAACGTCATTTGATGATGTTTCAATTTTTCATCGACTTTCTAATTTATTCGAATTTCAAAGTCTATTTATCTGTAAACATGTTTTCTTTCTTAAATTTTAATTTTTGTCTTACTTAGAACGTAGATTAATGATATTTTAATTTTTAGTCGACTTTCTAATTTTTTCGACTTTCAAAGTGAATTTATGTTTAAACATGTTGTTTTTCTTAAATGTTAAGTTTTTTCTTACATTCAACGTCATTTGATGATATTTCAATTTTTCGTTGACTTACTAATTTTGTCGACTTTCAAACATG
>NW_026105028.1:550-796 GCF_025091365.1 Daktulosphaira vitifoliae
ACTTTTTCGTCGACTTTCAAAGTCTATTTATGTGTAAACATGTTGTTTTTCTTAAATTTTAAGTTTTTTCTTACTTACAACGTCATTTGATGATGTTTCACTTTTTCATCGACTTTCAAATTTATTCGACTTTCAAAGTTTATACATATATAGACTTTGAACATTTTATTATTCTTAGATTTTAAATTTTTTCTTACTTAGAACGTAGTTAAATGATGTTTCAATTTTTCGTCGACTTTCTAATTT
>NW_026105029.1:0-796 GCF_025091365.1 Daktulosphaira vitifoliae
AATTTGATATATGTTTAAAGGACTCAGTATTTCCGGAACATTTTCAAAAATTAAGTTGAAAAAGTTAGTTTTTGTAAAAAAATTGCTATTTTAAATCCCCTTTGTGAGCAGAATAAGTGTTAGATTTTCAAGAAAATGATATCAAATGAAAAAGAAATATCTAAGGTTTTAGTATTAAAAAAAATTATGTTGATTTGTTTATTTTTGAAAATGTTATGGAAGTTTTAAGAAGAAAAAGTGAAAAAAATGACAAAATTTATTGATTTTTAAATTTGTAACTTTTTTGGAGATTTCCCTTATTTGCGGGGAACGAGGGAAAATTTTTCAATTTTTAAAGTTAATGTCTTCGACTAGATACGATTTGTGATCTTTTGACGTATAGTTGAAAGAAATCGGTTCGGTAAGAGCTGAGAAAATGGGGTAGCAAGCACAAAAAAAAAAACACATTATAGTAAAATTAATACCTTCTCAGCTTTGCATCGAAGCTAAAATTATATTAATTTGGTTATTTTTAAAAAAATTATGGCAGTTTTAAGTAAAAAAATTCCCGCTGGGGGATCCGCAAGGATCACGGGCTTAACAACCCCGAAGACCCTAGTTAATTCAGTGGGGGTGGAAACACGTACCACTGCTCCTAGCCGATCATTACTTTGGTTAGTTGGGGCCGGTAGGCCTGGGCCTACCTGCTCGCTAACAGCATATAGGCCCCCCTAATCCAGCCATACCAAGTGAAAGGGTTGCTAACTTGTCACAGGGTAGTTAGCCGAAAGGTAAAGTGACCATTGGGATCCTTTAT
>NW_026105030.1:0-796 GCF_025091365.1 Daktulosphaira vitifoliae
TATTTTATTAGGCAAATGTGAGACATATCTTCTATAATAATACACAGCAACATTAAAATCAAAATTTACTCACACTTCTTACATTTTCACCTAACACAGATATGATTTGCCGCACATATTTGAAAAAATGACAATGACACTACTGCGACATCATGACATCAAAGATTCAAAAGTCAATGTCTCAAAGCTTCGGCGAAATCACAAACGTTACCAATTTATTTTCGATTCAAAAGCTACTTCGCACTCCACACGAGAACAAACTAAAAACACGGATCTTCATGTATACCGTTTGTCTATATCTGTATTTTTTCTTTGATGTATCGTGTTTTAAATTCTTCTCTCTTTATCATTTGACAGAGTCGGGAGGTGATTGCGTTGAGTCATTTCGCGTCAGCCGAAACAAATCGGATTTCAAAATCTCTCTCTCCTTTTTTTCTCTCTACTACCGACCCAGCACACCTGTATACATGCTTTGAACAAAAAGAGGATTTTCTGTTAAGTTATTTTTATTTTACAGTACAAATAAAACTCAACATTGGAAAAAGGAGAGCAATGTTCATTTTTTTTCTTTGAAACCAATACGAATACTATCAAACAAGTAAATGATTAGTAATTTTTACAGCACAATTTAAAGAAACTTATCTTACATGATTTTTAAACAAATATTTATGTAAATGGCGCAAGCTCAATGAATCACTTAATAACATATTTATTTAAATCTATTGAACAGCGCAAAATACATAGCTGTATGATATAAAATATCTTAGTTTCGTTAAAATTCAAATATAAATAACTT
>NW_026105031.1:0-796 GCF_025091365.1 Daktulosphaira vitifoliae
TTTATTTAAAAGGCCTTTTTCCATTTTTAAGATATGTAACTAAATAATTTTTATTAAAAAAAGAAAATCAAAAGAAAATGTAAAGTAAAAGTAAAAAAATCATGATAAAACTTCAATGACTAATATATTTTTTTAAATTTTATTTTACTTAAACCTTTGTTTTACTTTATAAAATCGCAAGTTTAAATTTTGAAAAGTTATACATTTTTTTTTATTAAAAATATTTTTCTATACAATTTTGTACTATTAACTAAGGCTGATAAGTTCATTCTGATTTTTTTTTGGGTTGATCCATAGATTGTTATTCGACTTTGTCAATAAAATTTTAATTAATAAATATTAAAACATAAACACAGTTTTTTTATAAAAATATTTTTGAACAGCAAAATACTAAATCATCCAGAACATTGATTTAATTTTTAACAAAAGGTACATAAAGACGACTTATTCGCATAATGTTGTTTACAAAGTTAAAACATTTAAGACGTTTTTTGTGTTTTGTCGATCAAACTGTTCCTTAAATTGAATGAAAGAGTTTTATTTGTAATGTAACGTAAATTTGAAGATTTTGAGTATCCGCACTTCCGTCAACACTATAACCGTGCAAGTAATGAGATTATCCTTGGAAAAATAAGTAGTTGAAAATATAAATACAATATCGTTTGAGCGTTGAAAACCTTGATTTAAAACAAATGCATAAGATTTGTACCCATTTTTGGACGTGGGACGTATAGTATTTTCTTAGCCGGCATCTCTTTATATGGAAAGTCTCGGCCAACCACAAAAATAGCAACGT
>NW_026105032.1:0-796 GCF_025091365.1 Daktulosphaira vitifoliae
AAACGCAAACGCAATAAATTTTATATCAATGAAATACATTGAAGCGCCAACAAAAACGCACAATTTTAAAGAAAATAATAGTGCAGTAAATAGCTCTGAGTTTCAATTCGATGATCAACTCTGAGCCCTGGACTCTTATGAGGAAGAGAAGCCCTTTTATGAACTTTTTCTTAGTTGCCCCCATAAGGGAATATTGTTGTCAGCGCTTTTAGTGGATCTTAATTTATTTTTCAAGATAAAACATTACAAGATTATTATAATATCATTGTACGGTTAACATGATTAAACTAAGATATTGAACAGTGTGATCATTAGGACAGCGAAAATATTTTATTTTTATTATTAATATGATATATAGATTATGGAATTCTTAATGATGACGTGGTGACATATGCATATATCAAGCAATTGACCATGTACAACATCCGCCCTAATTTTGAAAATGTTGTGTCCTCACAAATGTTTGACATAGTCAAGAAATTGCATAGATATAATAAAAATATTGTATAATAGTAATTGATTAGTAATTATGATATATTGTGGTTAAAAATTATCAATGTGAATATTAAATATTAGTACATAGTATAAATAGTTAAAGGTTAACAATATGACCAATTGCATATAAAAGATAGATTAAAAAAATTATAGAATGCTCAAAAATAACAGTATGATAGTGTATAAGTAACTTTGATGCCAAATATAATAATAAAAGATTAGATAATATACTATTTTAGTTTACATTATGTAGAAATAATAATATCGATAATACTAATTCAAAAAATTGTGTAAAAAAAAA
>NW_026105033.1:0-796 GCF_025091365.1 Daktulosphaira vitifoliae
AGTTGTGTTTGAGTGGCCTTTATAGGCATAGTTTTCAATACTATTACTTTCGTCTTATTTATATTATTTGTAACTTAACTTTTTTCATTCAATGACCCGTCTATCGCCAATTGTCATCATAGCCAATCAACTCCGTCTCACTTGGATATACCTACTAACCAACTGTTCTAGGATTCAGGTCAGACGTATTGTACATTACATATAACTTATACTTACTGAACATCTAAAATATAACTTTACTTTGTTGTTGACATAAAACAATAGTCTAATTTTATTTAATAATCTATCCCATGTAACTAAGGTACACGATTGCCTGTGTCTCCTTCAGGCAATTAAAACTCATTTAAGGAGATAGGGACTATATTTGGGCAGACGTCGGGTAGCTTCCGATTCTTGGTTTTGACCAAGATCCTCAACTATTGAACAGGCCCCTAACATATGGTGGAGGCGCCGGTCTTTGTATTTTAATCGAGTTCCGAGATAAACTTTTTATTTTTTTTTTTAAGGCACTCATATAGGAAGTCAATTCCCCTAAATTGTACACGAGTTACAGTTAGATTATTTAAGTAAAATTTTTTATTATTAATATTATAATTTTTTCTGAAATGTCAATTTCTGTTAGGGTGTACTAATAATTTCTATAATTTTAGTTCTGTTTATAAGTGTATGATTTATAAAAATATGCAACATTTTATCTATATAAATTTTGGAAACGGATATAGATAAATATCTTAAGTATTTCGATCGCGTAGCAAAAGCGAATATATTTATATTTACAGGATCATGCACTTAAAAT
>NW_026105034.1:0-795 GCF_025091365.1 Daktulosphaira vitifoliae
TAGCAATATTTGAACATGAAAACCACGATTCTGCGTAACACTTTATAATAAAACAGCAGATTCGTTTTAAAAATTTATCTTCGCATTGAGTAATTTTAAACTGGTGTCGGAATAAAAATAGTTTTAAACAACACAATTATTTGGCCATCCAACGTGCGAGATGACAAGCACCTTGTGTTTTGAATTGTATGTCTTTAGGTCGCAAATCACCTAAAAATATTATTATTAGTTCGAGAAATTCTTTATAATTATATCTAGGTATTTCTTCTTCGAGTTTAATTTTACAAAATTGTATCATCTCAACAGCAATTATCATTAAAATATTTTTTACATGTTCACCAGTAGATCAAATTAAATAAAAATTTACATCAATATTTGGCCATTCTTTTTTAAAATTTTTAAACAAGGTAATTTCAGGTCTTGTACTTGTTGTTAATTTTACTTCAGTAAATATGCCTCGCAAAACTATTTCGTAAACATGGTGCCTACATGCTAAGAATAAAATATCTCTATCAAATTTTTGTTCTAGGAGGTGGTATGCGCCATTTAATCGGACAGTATTGCTCACAGTTGTGTCAAACACAAAAGCAACGATTAAATAGACCATTCCTCTAAAGTTCCGATCGTACTTTAGCGATCATCTCCTACGAGATCGGATCATTCGCCCGAGGTAAGGAGGCAGCCGAAACGTGTCCAGCGCTCCGAGGATGTGTTACCATCGCACGGAGTTGAACGCGTTTCGGATGTCCAAGCTCACCGCCACCCCGAAACCCTGCTCAGTTTTGGCCCTGAGGG
>NW_026105035.1:0-795 GCF_025091365.1 Daktulosphaira vitifoliae
AGAGGGCAAAATGATAACTTAGCCTTCCCATGGGATCAGTTTCTCCCCGCCCATTAGTTCCATCACCATTATCTGGTGTTCAAATTTAATGAAAATTCCTAATATTTTCAAATTTTATTACACAATAGTTAGTAAGTAGGTATATAAGGTTTAGTATTTGAAGAAAAAAATATTTTGAATCGAAAAATAAAAATGATTTGTAAAATTTCTATAAAAAAAACTGTTGTTCGGTCGTGACGAAACATTTTGGTGGGCGAGCGCCGGTTTTCTTCTCTTCAACAAGAGCGCGACCTGCCACAACTGGTTTATTAGTTGGGGCAGAGTGTGGCAGTGGTCGTGAAGGATTCAATCGCGTTCAATTAGTCGGCCGTTTCGGTTATATCGACGACAGGTTTTTTTTGGGTCGAGTATTGCCTTGTCGCCACATTGTTCAATTTGAGTTGCTCAACGACTTGTTATATTTTACGGTGTTTTTTTGTTGCCTTCCCTGCATCTGAAGTGTCACAATGTTCATCACCTTCAAACGGCAGTGAGTAATTATTAAGAATTTTTTATTGTTTATTTAACGGATTTACAGTCCACATAATATTTTGTATTAGTTATAAAAGGGGATGTATGTTACTTATTTCATTAGTAATTTGTGCTAATTTCATTTATCATTGGCTCTTGTTTGTTTGTTATTTTTTATCGTAACTGAAAATATCATATTAAGACTATTATATATATGTTGTCTTTTTTTATATTTAGTATATTGTAAGGCTAAATTTCCCCATTTTTATATTCTCCTTTCCTTCC
>NW_026105036.1:0-795 GCF_025091365.1 Daktulosphaira vitifoliae
CTTAATAACAGGGGGTGCGGGGCCCCCGGCTAGGACCCTATACTGTTAATCCAAAGTCAAGTGCGACCCTCGACGTCACAAACAAACGTCGGCCGAGGACCGCACAATATTGTACCGACCTACGCGATTATCTTTTTTTTAACACTACCCTTTTCATCATAAGCGAACGTGCGTGCGACCGAATAAATAACCAGAAATTCAAATTAACCTGCCCACATAATGATACGGTTCGGACGGTTAAAATGGTACCGTCAAATGCCAACGAACACCACAACTCGGTGGTCTTTTGTTTTAGGTTTTTCAATTACTCTGGACCAAATGCCCACAAAACGGCCGCATTTTTACTCTTCGCACAGCCCTCTCGGTCGATAGTTTTTGCGTTAATTAATAAAATCACATCTTTCGTGTTCGTTATCTGCTTATCTCGGGTTTTAATTATATGCACTGCACATTACCGTCGCTTTTGTTCGTCATTCCACACACACCCGGCACATACGCGAATAGTTTGTCAGATCGAGCTGAACGCATTCAATTTGTTTCAGCCGCGATCGTCAAAGATTTCGCGTGCTTCGAGTGTATTATTAAATGCATTATTCACTGTGATTAATTGTGCAAATATAATATTTAATTACACATAACTGTAAATGCAACATCCGACGATTATTGTTAACGCGATTGGAAATCATTTTTGTGCCGCGGCACAATTGACAGCGTTCCTTACTCTCGAATTTTACAATAATTAATACCTATGACCTCTTCCCGGAGATTGTGTTGCACGACTGCACCTAACCGGAC
>NW_026105037.1:0-795 GCF_025091365.1 Daktulosphaira vitifoliae
ATCCATCCATGGCAATCCATTTTCGTGTGCATATACTAAACATTTTAGATGACCGTTAGCTGCAGATGCCCTTATTATATTTTCATCCCATGGACATCCATTTTCATGAGCATATTTTAAAATTTCTAAATCTCCATTCGATGCTGCTATTACTGTTATTGTGTTATCCCACTCGCATTTATTTATATGTGCGTACTTTAAGCATTCTAAATGGCCATTCTCAGCAGCAACTCTAGTTACACTATTGTCCCATTGACATCCATTTTCATGTGCATATGATAAACAGTTTAAATGACCACCTGCAGCAGCAACTTTAGTTGTTCCTATATCCCAGTCACATCCATTTTCATGAGCATATTTTAAACAATTTAAATAACCTCTTAATGATGCTGCTCTTGTTGTGCCATCATCCCATTTACATCCATTTTCGTGAGCATATATTAAGCAATCTAAATTACCATACATGACTGATGCAACTATTGTACCTTCATCCCAATCACATCCATTTTCATGTGCATATATTAAACAGTCTAAACAACCACTTTCTGCAGCTGCTCTAGTTGTGCCCTTATACCATTCGCAGCCGTTTTTATGAGCATATTTTAAAAATTCTAAATTACCATAACTTGCAGCTACTTTTGTTGTTCTTTCATGCCACGAAAATCCATTCTCATGTAAATATTTTAAAATATCAAAATAGCCCTTATTTATAGCCACAGAAGATAATTTATCATCTAATGAACATCCATTTTCACGTGCATATTTTAAAATTTCTAAATTACCTCTTTCTGTAGC
>NW_026105038.1:0-794 GCF_025091365.1 Daktulosphaira vitifoliae
GATATCGCTGCCTCGACTAGAATTGTGCGCAGCCTTATTATTAGCACGAATGGTAAACGGAATAGTGCCGAAGTTGAAATGCAAGTTTGAGCGACAATTTTATTGGACCGATTCGAGCGTAACCCTCGCTTGGATTTCATCTCCATCTGCTAAATGGAAAACGTTCGTGGCGCATCGTGTTGGCAAAATACAAGACAATACGTCCCTTAATGATTGGATTCATGTCCGCTCAGAGGACAATCCTGCTGATGTAATATCACGTGGCTGTACGTGGCCAAACGAACTGCGAATTAACGCAATGTGGTGGAACGGTCCCCATTGGTTGAAGGAGGAGTACGAGAAATGGCCGAAGTCATGTGTACAATACAGTAATACAAACAATATACTAGAAGCCAAAAATACGGGCGAAACTATAATTACGACTGTCGCATGCGTAGCGTACGATAAATGTTATTCGTCGTTATCTAGAAGGTCGTCGTTATTATTTATCATCAGAGTGACGGCGTATCGTCTACGCTGGCGGTATAACATGAATCGATCAGTAGGTAATAAAAATAAATATAGTTTAAAAAACTAAAAAACACGCTTTTAAAACACATCGAACTAAAAAGTTAAAAATAATTTTTAAAATAAGTTTAAAAATTATTTTTTACTTTTTAGTTTCATGTTATGATAGTACTTACTATCAATATCGTGGTTGTTACGGGTAACGGGAAATCAGGGTTCGATTCCGGGGAGTTAGTCTGAGAAACGGCTACCACATCCAAGGAAAGCAGCAGGCGCGTAAATTACTC
>NW_026105039.1:0-794 GCF_025091365.1 Daktulosphaira vitifoliae
TTAAAGGTGTGTATCTATTCATATATTTATAATAAGCTACTGAAACATTTATAACAAAAGATGAAACACATTCAACTAGTGATGATTTCCCAGACTTTTTGTTTGTTTTCATTTGAGTTTTAGTTAGTACTAGTTATGGAATCAGTAGAATTTTCAATGTGTTGCTTGTTCTAGTATCTAAATAAAAATTAAATTAAATATGATATGTATCAAAAATTATAATAGTAATAACAACTAAAATATACAACAAATAATTTAAAATAGATTTTGGAGATCCATACATTTAAGTTTTACATGTTAAAATAGATGAACTACAGTGACTCACTTATCATGCACTACTTAATTAAACAAAAAATAAAAATATTGATGATTTTTTATTGGTTTCTTTTAGTTCAAAACCTAAAAGTTATTATTAATCATTAACCAAAGTAATTTTGTTAATTAAATCATACCCAGTAAAATAACATATTTTATGAATTAATTTTTGTAAGAAAATCCACTTTTTAATAAAGTTTAGCCAAATATGATAATAGTTTTTTGCTTCTGAGTATTTCATAAAAAAATCTTCAAAAAATCTAAAACAAAAATATAATATAATACGTAAACACAACATATTGTTTTTTTTAAAAGTTTTAACCAGTATCATATTTGAAAATAAAAAGTAAAAAAAGTTGCTGACGAGTTGATAGAAATATTACCTAAATTTTAATTTTAATATTAAAACATGCATTGATTACTATATTATAAAAAAAATACACATAGATAATAATATTAATTACTAATATTTATCATTT
>NW_026105040.1:0-794 GCF_025091365.1 Daktulosphaira vitifoliae
CTACTTATCAAAATAATGACATAATAAAACCGAGATATTTAATTCTTGTGCCTTCTAGCAACACTATTCCATATTTGAGAAAATTAGTAAAGAACACGAAACCAAATGAAAAGAAAATTTGGAATCAGTTTAATGACTATGTAAAAGTGTTTTTCATTAAAACGAAAAATTTTATACTGAATAGTGTTAAATTTGTGACATCATACGTGTCCAAATTTGTGACATCAAGTGTGTCCCAACATGTGAGTTAAACATTACTACTTTAATATTAATTAATTTTTTAAATACCTACATAGTTTAATTACTTAAGTTAATGTTAGAGTTAAAAAGTCATAAACTGTTACGGGCTTTGCTGTTGTGTCCTAATAACTGATTACGCTGTTTCTAAACGTAACATGTAACACATTATTTTTATAATTAAAGCCTTTTAAATTCTTTTCAATTGAGAATGACCCGTGTTTGTTTAAAAAATTATATACTATTTCGAATCTTTGGAAAGTTTAAACTGATAACCGCTTGATGCGTTTAATAAGGATATGTAATTGTTACCCGCTAAACAGTCCTAAAAATTTTATCTGATAGGAAAGCTTTTATTTAATAGTATTGAAGAAATCTCCTGTAATCGAGGACCTTTTCTATCCTATAGTATTATGAATACTAGTAAAATATTAATATTTCTTTATGCATTCAAAATCACTTAAGAAAATCTTGGTATATTGCTCAAGTGCAAGAAAGTGTAAAAAATAAAACTATCCCACAAAGTTAGTAAACTTACCACTAGGGCTATCATCAAT
>NW_026105041.1:0-794 GCF_025091365.1 Daktulosphaira vitifoliae
ATTTTTAAGGTGGCTAATTCATTTGAATGGTCAACAGAAAATTTTAAACCCATAAAAGATTTTTACGTAGTATACTTTAACTTTTTTAAAGTCATTATGTTAAGGTTGACTTGGAAGCATTTCTTGTACCTTCAATACCAAAATATCAATTTCGTAGAACCTTTTGCCAAAGAATGGCTACTAATATTGAATACATTTTCAGAGCTTACGTGTCTTGAAAATGATGCCGATATTATCAAAATTGAAACAAGTATTACTAATTTTATTAAATTTATTCCAAAAAATAGAAATGGATCAGTTGATGAAGATGAGTTTCCAAATTATATACGAAAGTATTACGCGGAACTAATAAAATAATTAAAAATTATATTAAGAGATATTTGTGTTCCTTTGGCATGCGTTGCAATAATGCCAATATTTTTGTTTAGTAATGAGCTTCCCGATAGAGCAGATAAACCAACACATAATCCTGAAGATCCTGAAACTGTTAAATATTATAGTTTACTCAATACAACAACGTTTTTAAAAAATATCGAACTTTGTCCTGAGTATATTAACTATGATATAATTAGATCATTTATAAATTATATTGACTCAATCTCCAAAATATGATTAATACTACAGTGTGACTCTATTAACGTTAGTTACTCGTTTTTTCTTATTCTCTTAATTTTTTGAGTCTTTTAGATCTATCCTTTATATCATAAAAGAACACTAACTTTATTTTTTTAAAACGATTATATATATTTTTAACTCAATTATTTAATAAAGCTGTTTTTTTAATAATAAATGGC
>NW_026105042.1:0-794 GCF_025091365.1 Daktulosphaira vitifoliae
ATTAATGAAATCACACCGAGTCCAATTTTTCATAGTAAATAGACTTTTTTTACAGTCTTAGAAATCATTGCAACGTTGTCGTTTATTTACTAGATTAAATGTTTGGTTCGTTCGCCCTAAAATATTTCAACTAGATACGATATTGTAGAGCTTCTTTATTTGCTTTCGATTGGCCGCACACGCGTATTTTTTCAACGATTTTTGGCTAGTTTACAAATAACACAACAAGAGTGGCTCGCTGATTAGAATTACTGTATATTGTCGCAAATGTTAATTAAACAAAAAAAAAAATGACAAAACTAATTTGCAGGAAACTCAAGGGCATACAAACATTTGAATTTCGTTTAGACTTTTTTTTTGTTAAAATGACAGATTTTCACGTTTTGTAATTATTTTATACTTTGGCATTCAACATGTTGTAGTGAAAGACAATACTTGCAAAATGTTTACACAAAAAAAATGACGGTCTGTTTTAATTTTGTACTTTACTCGTGTTCAACGAGACTTTTATAAATTAGAAAACGAGTAAAAAGTTCAACTGGTCTTGGCTGTCTTTATTTTATTGTATTTTTAACGTTGAATGATTGCCTTCCGTCATGGAGCGGTCTGAAGTAAATGGACGTGCGCACATGACGTGTAAAAACTCACATATTGTTTTTGTACGCCAAGGCAAACAAAAGGCACGGTCTCCACTTCCCCTATTCCAAGTCTGGGTGACTCATCGGCGGTGGCTGGCGACAGACAAAAAGCCAATGAAAATGTCTAGTGGCGGTGGTCGTCGCCAAAAGCAAATG
>NW_026105043.1:0-794 GCF_025091365.1 Daktulosphaira vitifoliae
TTTTAGTTATACATTGAATTATACAATAAACAGAAAAGTTTATATATATTTACAATTTGTCAAGTGACAAAAATATCAAAAGTAAAATTTATGCTAATTTACTATTATGATATATTGTTCTCGAAAAAAAAACACATAATTTGTTAAAAATTTATATTTCTTTATTTAAATTGTTATAACTTTTTTATAAACCAAATTACATATTTTTTTGAGAAAATGTATGAATAAGATTCTTTCTTGTTTATAGATAGATAGATTGTTTGTGGATAGACAAACAAATTTAAACATAAACATTTAATTTATAAACTATGGAACATAACATATGGTTCATAAACTAATAAATTTCGTTTCCTCTCAAGCTGAAAATTATTAAATTATCTTAACATTTCTTTTGTTTTACACATCATCATTTGCACACGACAATTATTTATTTTATAATCTTAAATAAAATTTTTATCCTCTGTAGTAATATCATTATTGTTTTTTTTAATTGTAATTTGTTTATTATTTAAATTACACTTTCAACATTTATTTTCTTAAATACTGTTTTTTTAAGAGTTTTAAAATAAATTAAGTAGTTTCACTATGAATTGATTGGTATTTAAAATCTTTAAAATATTGTAGAAGATAAAATAAAAAATTTTAGTTGTTCAATATTGATAAAAGTACATTAAGATTCAATAATTTTTAAGTACACTTCATATAAACTGATGACATGTCAAGGTTAAAGTTCTAAGCCGCCAATTAACAATTTATTTCAGATATCTTTTTTACTATAATATCGTAATTGAATC
>NW_026105044.1:0-794 GCF_025091365.1 Daktulosphaira vitifoliae
ATACTTTAGATAAAAATACTGAACGAAAATAACATTGAAAATCTCAAAGAGTATATGATTAATTTGGACAAACATATTAATAAAAATTGTAATTATTTAACAAATTATTATAAAAATCTATTTTGTTTCTTATATAATGTTGTATTTTTTAGCAAAAACATATTTCAACCTAATTAATGTTATGTTAAATGTATTAAAGTTAAAGGCAAATATTAATAAAACAGATTCTAATATACTTGAAACATTCGATTTTATCCACAAAGTATTTAGAAATATGTCATGTAATAAAAAAGTAGACGAGATAGATTTAGAATATTTTATGACTAAATGAACCATATACGTGATAAAATATTATTTTGTTTAAATATACAAACACTCATGATTTTTTAGCTATAACTTCAAATCTTACAAAATTATAAAAAGTTGTTATCCCTAAATCCAGTCATTTATTGTATTTCATTATTATTATTATTAAAGTTTTAAGTTGATTTATGTCTAGTTTTTTATTTTATTATGTGATATAACTAAAAAGAAAAAAATTAGAAATGCTAATTTTATTTATCTTTTTAATATCATAATCCGATTGGTAAACAAAGTTCTTCTAGTTTCATAAGAACACGGCAAAAAAAACGGTAGCATAGTAGGATCGATGCACAGTGTGGATGAGGCATAGATGGAATAATTATAGATGATAATGATCTGACAATGATTAAAATCACTATCATAAGAAACGCTTCGATGCAAATCTGTAAATAGTGTTTCATTTAGATAAATTGGTAGATTATTCCAAAAGC
>NW_026105045.1:0-794 GCF_025091365.1 Daktulosphaira vitifoliae
GAATAAGACACTAATTATCACGGTAACTATTGAAAATTTTAAATTTTTGGTAAGGTAAATATTGTTTGATTAAAAAAACTACAATAATTTGTAGTAAAAATATAATTTTTATGTTATTATGATTTAAAATAACATTTGTTATATGCAGAAAACTAAGTGGAAAGAAGAGAAATCAACAGAAATAGACGAGGGGTATAAAATAATATACTCAGGGAAGTTAAGTACAAAGAATGGGATAATAATGGATGAAGAAATGAAAAGTAAAGTAGTAGAAGTAGCTAGAAAAAGTGACAGGATTATAGTCGTAAAATTGATATTCTAGGAAAAATTGCTGAATGTAATAAGTGCCTATGCACCACAAGTAGGATGTGATGAAATAGACAAGGAAGTGTTTTGAAGAGAGATAGATGAGATGATGCAAGGGGTACTTAGCAATGAGGATGCGGTCATAGGTGGAGATATAAATGTACATGGAGGGTATGGCTTTAGTGGGAAGAATGAGACTGAAGAAAGAATCCTAGATTTCTCAGTATCGTATGATCTTGCTGTGGTTAATACTTATTTTAGAAATAGAGAAAAACATTATATAACTTAAAAGAGTGGNTAGAGAAAAACATTATATAACTTAAAAGAGTGGGAGGAATAGATCACAATTTGATTATTTTACGTGGAAGAGAGAGAGCGTAAAGCAAGTATAGTATTGTAAAGTTATGCCAGGCGAGAGTGTAACTACACAGCATAAACTGATGGTAATAGAGTTTTGGTGTACCGAGAAAAGAATATACAAAAATAGA
>NW_026105046.1:0-793 GCF_025091365.1 Daktulosphaira vitifoliae
ACAAGTTTTAAATACCTGTAAATTATTTTTACTGAGCGTGTTGCAGTTATAGTTACATAACTTTTAACCTTGTGAGATATTTTTTAAGATATTAACAGTATTAAGCGATCAAAAAATATTTCATACGTGTTTAAGTGGAATAAAACAAACAATGAATACTTAACTTAAGTTTCCTGATAAAATCAAGAAAAGGAAATTCGAAAAAATTACGTCTTTTTAGTTTTTTTTTGTATATTTTTAATTCAATACTCTAGCAAAAATTAGAATGATTTTAAGTATTTACTATCTGCACACATTATCACAAGTTTGTCCTTTTATATGTATATATTTTTTTTAATTGACATGATTTCTAACATAAACAAACTACCTAATTTACACTAAAAAATGAGCATCATATCATCCTAACATTAGTAGTTTCCTTAAAATTATATTGTTTTCTATAGATCATTAAATGTAAAAAATTACTATAATCAATTCTTTTAAATAAAAAAGCTGATTAACTTAATTACGACGAAAATATAAGTCAAAAAGTCATTCAATCGAAATATTTTAATAAATGCATCATAGTTTTAAATGAATCGGAACCTGAAATTTATACAAAAACTATAATATTATAAAAGTATATTCGATTCTGTTTGAAATTTAATTTTACTTAAAATTATATTATGAGTAAGTCTTAGGCATAAATGATCTAAAACACATATAAAAATGTCCTTAGATATTTTTTAAAATGTTCTACAAAAATGCCATATAAGTATAAAAATTTTCTACAATAAAAAAAAAAAAAAAAAAA
>NW_026105047.1:0-793 GCF_025091365.1 Daktulosphaira vitifoliae
GTTACTTTTGAACTATATTACTAAACATGATTTTTTAAAGATAAGATATCCAATGCTGGATAAGTCGATAAAAGTTAGTTTATATGACACAATAAAAAAATTAAGATTTCTGTTATTCTTAACAATAAAACATATCATTACCAATTTGATCCTAAAACACTAAACTTAAAGTAACAGATAAGCGGTTGGATTGATCGGTTTAAAAAAATATTAATTTTTTCTTTATCATTTTATCAAGTCAAAAAAGCAAATGTTCCCACTGATAAAAAAAAAGTTAATTTTTTTTTTATCTCTGAAGTGATGTAAAAAAAAAAACAATTATGTGACTACATTATATTATAGAGATTTTGAATCAAATAATTTTTGTCTCTACAAAAACTTTTGTTTTGAATGCATAGAAAATATTTATCTAGTAAGTTAGCCTTTCGTTAACGTTCATTTAAAAAAAGTAGAGAGTAAATTATGAAAGATTTATTAGTGTTTATTTTTATTTAAGGAAACGGATCTTGTAGCGTAAATAATATCTACCAGATCCCATCTGATAAAATTGAAGAATCAGTGACAGATGCATTTCAAATTATTGATAACGATAAAGACGGTTTAATTTCTGCAAACGATTTAGGCAGACTTTTCAAACTTTTGAACTGGGAATTGAAGAAGGGTGTTCTAGAAAATGCTATTCGACATTATAGCTCTAGTGGCTCAACGCTGATGAATCAGAATGGTATCGTAAAAATTTAAATAGTAAAATATAAATTGCCTATTGATGTATTTTAGTTGACGATCGGCGGTC
>NW_026105048.1:0-793 GCF_025091365.1 Daktulosphaira vitifoliae
AACATTTTTTAATTTTTAATTTGGGTGGGGTTGTTCTTAGGGTGTTACCATATAGACATACGGTTGGGTTTTAAAACATTATATTTACTTGGATGCCCTCGTAATCTTATTAACTTGCAATCCTACACTATTAAGATAAAAAGTAAATAATCGCAAATCATGCTTTACATTTTTTTTTATTCATTTATTCATTAAGACTAAATTTGAAAAATTTCTCATTGTTTGATATTAATCAATTATTCAATATTCAAAAATATCTCCATTAAAAAACTGAAAATAGCGAACATTTTTTAAATCCAAAAAAATATTCTTATTTATAACGCAAATTTTCTATCATACACTATTAATAAAATTTGGAAAACATTTTAGTAATAAATAACTCACTTGATTGAGTTTAAAATTAATATTTGTATTAATAATCTGCANACACTTGATTGAGTTTAAAATTAATATTTGTATTAATAATCTGCATTTTTTTAAAACAAATGACATTTCTATTCTATATTTTTTTCATTTGAAAAGAAATACATAAAAATATCATGCAATACTTTATGAATAATTTTTATAAATGTATAACTCATTTATTATGTTAAATAAATTTGATTCAAACAAGTGTTATTTAAAATGGTAACACATTATTTATATATTTTTTGAAAATAAATTTTTTTCTACCATATTTTAGATATTTTAAATGCAATAAATCGTTTTATAAATAAAAAATTAATTTTATAATAAAAATAATTTATAACGTTAACCTGATATTATTGAAATTATATTGTAAGTGACTTTCATT
>NW_026105049.1:0-793 GCF_025091365.1 Daktulosphaira vitifoliae
CTGTCAGATATCATTATACTTGATCCAACTATACCACGTCACAACTGTGCCGCGACCCCCCTGTGCTGGGTTTTTTTTACTAATTGTTTTTCTTAACTTTTTCATAAATTAACAAATCAACATAAATTTTTTTAGCTTCGATGCGAAGCTGAAAAGATTAATTTTACCATGATGTTTTTTTATTTTAGTCTGTTGCCTCTTTTTCTCAACTCTCACTGGACCGATTTTGATGAACAATATGTCAAAAGATCACAAATCGTATATAGTTGAAGAAATCACCCTTTTTTTTTTTTTTTTTACACGACCGACTTAGTTGTAGGCCGCCCTGGAACTACCGTTAGGTATTACTTCAGGGCGGCCCATGCCGTCTTTAAAACTCACACCACCACGTTGTGAATCAGCCCGAAATTAATCAAGAGCTGATTCACAACGTGNCTTTAAAACTCACACCACCACGTTGTGAATCAGCCCGAAATTAATCAAGAGCTGATTCACAACGTGGAGGGGCCTAAAGTGGAATCCGTTGCCCGGGTTGCACCACGTGGAGGTGTGGGCAGGACGAAGGAATCACCCTTGTAAATTGAAAAAAATTCCCTCGTTCCTCGTAAATGGGGGGAATTTAAAAAAAAAATTACAATTTTTCAAATTGGTAAATTTGTCATTTTTTTTTTTTTCTTAAAACTACCATATACGTATATCAAATTAAATATAAATAAAAATTACAATATTATATTATTGAATACCACTTTCATACTCAATTTAATTACTGTAATTATTATGTATTCATATATTA
>NW_026105050.1:0-792 GCF_025091365.1 Daktulosphaira vitifoliae
ATTGTAATTTATTTAAAAATGAAAAAAATACATTCGGTCAACGTGACAATTTTAATATTTGAAAAATTAATAAAATGCGCTGAAAAGAGCAATGTTACAAAAATGATTAACACAAGAAAAAAAACAAATGGACATTAATTGATTTAAATAGGCCAATTCAAAAATATTATCAAACAATTATATCTAGCGATACCAAAGTTCTCAATTTTACAACTCCAGTAATCAATAAAAACGGGGAGCTCAAAAAGAAGAAGTTTAAAGGTGAGTCAAGGGTACATTAAGTTTAATTGACTGGTGATAAAAAAAGCAGCAGCCTCATTTCTGAACGCCGGTTAAAAAATAGAATTGTTAATAATTTCAGAAATATTGATCGAAAATTTGTAATTCACTAGCCATTTTTTAATTAGATTGTTAATAATTAAACTAGGTACTATATATGTACTCAATAGAAAATATTATGTTGACACCCCTATATGTTGTAATAGATGATTGTAAAAAGTAATTAATAGCTGTAAATAATGAAATATAGATAATTGAAAAAATCAAAATTGATTTATTAATATGAAATAAAATTAATAATAATAATAAAAATAACTATAAATGTGACGCTAAAAAAAAATAAAAATTCGAATAAAATTGCTTTTTTTGAAAAGAAAGCAACAGCGATTAAGAATACAGTGATCAAAATTCAAATGGAAAATCTATGTATCTAAGACAATACAAACACGACCAAAACATTACAGAAGAAGAATACAAAACTGATATAGATGGTAATATAACTCATAACGTAAT
>NW_026105051.1:0-792 GCF_025091365.1 Daktulosphaira vitifoliae
TGAGAATTTCTAGTGATCTCTCAAATACAGACTCTTAAATATAAACATATTATGATGATCTAGCTTGTTGACATCATATGTCGTTAAACCCTAACTGTATGAGTAGTCTACGTTAATTATACAAGTATTACTATATGCGTTACGTCATCGTTACCCAGTTTAATCTGTGATTATTGTTCAAATAGCCTTCAATATGTCATCGTATCCGCTAATTACCGATGGCACTTGATAGTATAAGACACTCGCCTTACACGAGTGCCCTAGAAGTGTATTAATCTCGCAGGGGGCTGACAACGCCTACCAGAAGACAGAAATAAAGATTAATTTACAGTTATTGCACCTCGCAGGGTGACGACACAATTAATTTATCATTAATTACCGGTTACATGTTTTATGCCTATTGCAGCTTCGCAAAGGTGGGGTCGTGCAGTTAGTTTTTATTTAGAATTATTCTAAATGTTAATCCTAATCAATACTATAGTATTTTTTATAAATTTGTCTACTGCAGACAAATTTATTCTATACAATAAAAAAACAAATTTACTCATCTCGTGTATAATTAAAACAAACAACAGTGACGTTAATTTAAACTTAATAATGTTAAGAAACAAAAAAATACAAACTTAAAAGATAAGATACGTTCTTCTTCTCAGATTTTATCCTTGCAAAAGAATGTCAATGAATTCTGAAAGCCACTCTTATCTATTTCCCATCGGAAAAGAAACGGTAGGACAAAAATGACATGTATTGAGATTACATGTTGAAGCATTGAAGAGTGGTCGTTGTCGAAAC
>NW_026105052.1:0-792 GCF_025091365.1 Daktulosphaira vitifoliae
TTTTAAAAAAAAAAAAAAAACGCCTATAATTCGCGAAGGGAAAATGTTAACTACTTGTATAAATAAAGCAAGCGAAATTTTATGGACAAGGATAATAAATTTTAAATAATTAAAAAATAAAAATATATTAAGCCATGGCTATCATTGATATCGTACATTCCATTGAAAGTTCTTTTTAAATAGAACACTTTTCGGCTCCGTATAAAAAGATTTAATTTTTCCAACATTATTAAAAAAATTTAATCCAATCATAAACATAAGAATTTAATAACTAGGCTTCGATCCAGACCTGAGGCCCTGCGGTCCTCATGCGCATCGTTAGGATCGTCATTTCGGGTGCTGAGGTCATCACAATTATATAATAATATTTCAATTTTAACACTATATTTCGTATCAACAATATTAATATGCTAGTATGTCTTTCTATAACATAGAATTTCATATCAAACCCCAATAATATTTTATAGTATTAGTACCCCAAAAAAATACAGAAGATTCGAAAAGCATATCCTATAACATATAATATTAATATATTAATGTTTTCATGACTGTTTATTTGACGACATAAATATAAAGTACAAACATGTTTTCAAATATATACTCAAAAATAACCAACTAATTATTATTTATAATAATTATAATAATAATTATTATTTCACGAAACTAGTTAGCAAAATAGAACTTTGTAATTATTAAAATAAATTTAGTTAATGACAATAAAATATCATTAAAATTAAAAACCAGTATTACTCAAAACTGTGAATAAATCACATTTTGACCATTTTCTATGAA
>NW_026105053.1:0-792 GCF_025091365.1 Daktulosphaira vitifoliae
ATATACTGTCTCGCCCAGTAGGTTGGCGACCCTTTACTTATAACTTTGTAAAACGCCATGAAAGTTACAAATTTTTCGTTGAGGCCAATTAATTTGATTTTTATATATTTGTAACCTTTCAACTCATTGATTTACGACGATGAACAGTAAACGGCTGACAATTGACATGTATACCGTCGATTTGCTATGCTGGGTGGGCAAACTGGTGAGTAAATCAAAGACGCTAGAGATCAGCTGTCATCCGATATAATATAATCCACGGTGTTTGTGACAACTGGTCCACTAGGTCTTTGCTTAAGGGCGCTCATTAACAAACAGTGCTGTTAGACGTTTTGTGACTAATAAAATACGACCACTCAATTAATAACGATAACAAGTGTTTATTCCTATATAAATGTTATGCATAATTATAACTTGACTGGATCTCAAGAGATGTTGGCTGGTAATCCAAGTGAGGTGAGTCGATAGTGGCGAGCGTGCACATAACTCCATTAATAATAATTATAATGATCACAATAACGATAAGTTATATGTATAAGAATCAGTTTCTACAATAGTGGTAATATGTTGACTGACTTCGACGTATTTTGAATTAATTAAAATAAGCATGTAATCAGTTCTGTTTAAACCCGGGTGTCGCATAGTCATAGTTAGGTTGTATAGATGTTTGTCACTAGGAACTAGTGTAGTCGTTAAGTGTTTATGTTGGTGAAAGACGAGTAATCTGTCTATAACAGTTTGAAACAGTATATATACATAATATCTGACAGTAATTAACATCACTATCATAAA
>NW_026105054.1:0-792 GCF_025091365.1 Daktulosphaira vitifoliae
ATCGGAACAACTAATAAAACGTTGCGATGTAATTGTAATTTATTACAAAATAATAACTACCCAACAATAATATTGCCGATAGAATTAGTTGAGGAACAAATTATAATGATGTGGTCATCTGTCCGTGCGCGGTAAACACTCTATTGGCTGGTGAGTCGTTTACTATGAACGAACAAACGCCAGCGCACTGTTGTAAGGTCAAATTTCGGCTCTAAAGGATCGTGATCTTGCCGAATCGCCGAGCATCAGGTCCTTCAACTGATCTGGAACAGGCAATAAGATTTGGTTGATCGCGAGGGCGACCAAACCTTTAAGGCAACACAAAGAAAAATTAAATCTCTCATTATTACTAATAATTAACTTTTCTACGGCGAAATGCCGTACGTTGCAGTGCGCGCAAACGTAATTTATGCATCCAATGCAATTCTCCTCCGATTAAACGTCTCGCACGTGAGCTATGCGATCAACCGGTTGCACTGATATCACGTCAACAACACCACCAGCTTGTTCTCGTTCCGGATTAACACCCTGTCGATCGTTCTATGCACGTAAAATTGGATTTATGAAACAGAGAATATACATACAAAAAATATTTAAAATACATTGTTATAAATATTAAATTTGAAAAATAACACACAGAGTTAATTTGCTAAAATTCATTGAATAGTGATGGAATAATTTATTTAAATCTGATACAACAATAATAGTAAAAACAATGAGTATAACAATGATAATTATGAACAACATAAATCGCTTTCTGAGTAGTGTTGTGTAGTAGCTTAGTGTACAGGC
>NW_026105055.1:0-792 GCF_025091365.1 Daktulosphaira vitifoliae
CCTTCTCAAATAACTAAGATTTTATTTTAAATTTCACCATCTTTATAATAGTTGTCTTCATAATAATCATTATAATAAAAAAAATATAAATAACTTGAACTTAAACTGATTAAAAAAAAAAAAAAAAAAATTTATAATAATATACAGAATTTAAGTAAAGTAGTCGGTAATTTTTTTTTGAACACCTTTAATTTTAATTTCAAAAGCGCGTTGTCTTAATCGATGTACCAACAAAATATCAGTGCTATCCATGTTTTCATCTTCTGCCCATTGCAGTACAGTATTCAGTGCATTCACAGCTTCTGAAGGAGAAACTTTTCTTGAACTGATTGAGTCAATTTCATCGTCGTCGTCAATATCATCCTCTTTTTCTGCGATTTGAAGAATTTGATTATCAGTTAAGATTTCATGATATGCTAAATCTTCGTCTGCGCCACGACAAGCCCACTCCTGTGCTTGAGCATCAGACATTACATTCGTATATGTTTCCTGTACCTGGTTTATGAGCGTAGAAAGTTCAATGTTATTTTCAGTAACTTCGTCGGTTTCATTTTCTTGTAAAGGAATCAAGTGTTTCCACGACTTCCTTATGAGTGTTATTGGAACCAATTTCCAGCAATTTGCAAGACTAAAAACGACGTCTTTTAAATTTATAGCCTTTAGAGCATCAATAAGATTTTCACTATGCACCGGATCAGCAAGAACATTGAGTAAGAGAGACTTACGATAGTTTAATTTAATATTCTGAATTACATTTTGATCCATAGGTTGAATAAGCGCTGTAGTATTAGG
>NW_026105056.1:0-792 GCF_025091365.1 Daktulosphaira vitifoliae
TAATAAATAAGAATAAATAGTATAAACGCAAAAAATTAAAAGAAGTGTTATAATAATTAGTATTAAACTGTTTAACTGTTTAACTTTCAGTAGAAGAGTTAAAAAAAAAATGAATAATTCAATATTTAAGAAAAGTTTATTTATTTCTTTAAAATTTGGCTTTAATTCGAAAAAATATTAAATAATATTATGTTTAACAAAAAAATAATATATTATTCATATAATTACCTTTATAATTAGTAGTATGAAAGTATACTTTTAATACGCGAAAAATAGAAATTTGTATTTTATAAATTCATTTCTTTACTTTAATCTATGAAAATATTTATGAAACTTTATTTCAAAATTAAGTTAAAATTAGAAGCCGAAATTTTTGCAAAATAATTGAACGGCTTCTTCGGATTGGTTTGAAAGTTCCTCGATAAAATTATTAACAAAATTTTGTAAATATTTTGATTTATAGTTAATCATTTTTTTTATAAATTTGTTTACATAGATTTCACGAGAAAAATGCCATGAATTATATCCAATAAACAAATTTATGGAAAATATAATATTTTCTAATATGTCTTTACTAGTTTGAAGTACCCTCTCAATATTGTCAAAGTTTAACGTTTTTTGATCTTTGTTAAACGTATTCATTTTTTTTTCAAGTATTAATTGGAAAACCTCTATTTCTGAAATCCAAATAGGTTCAAGATCTCCAAACGATTTCAATGCTTGATCAATGCAAGAAATTATTGGTTTCAATAAAGTAGAAAGTATTTTCAAATCATTAAGACAATCTAACTT
>NW_026105057.1:0-792 GCF_025091365.1 Daktulosphaira vitifoliae
TACACATTACTTTTTACCTAACTGGTTTCAGATTTTATACTCAAAATTTTAATATATAACAATTTATTTAACTTCTAAAAGTTAATTAGATTTTTCTAATCATCTGTTTCATGAATGTTTCACAATTTTGTATTGATTAGTAATAATAAATAGAAATAAATATTTTTTAGAATCTTTTACCTGAGCTTCTCCTAGACCTAATTCAGTCATATCCAATGTTTTTTGGAGCATCAATTGTTTTTCTTCTGGTTGGGTAAAATTTTGACCTGACGGATTATTGGACGCAATCAACTCATTTTTCAGAGCTTCTAATCCCTGAGCAACAGTTTTAATGCCAACCACCATTTCTTCTTGAGACATCACAGTCATTTTGACTATCTATTATTATGCCATATATACAATTAATTCAATGCTAACTTATAAGAAAAAATATAGCTGAAAAAATCTGAGTTAATTATTTACAAATAATTAATAATTTAATTATAATTTGTACCTACTTGGTTAGTCTTTACATAAAAGAATAAAATCAGACAACAATTTTTTTTTTTAAAATACACATTAGTATTTAAAAATAGTATTCAAATTATTAATGACAAACTATATGGATAACAGTTAAAATAATACTATAATAATAAAATACTCAACAACGTTCTAAAATAATGGAATCTTTCACAATATTCTTCACTTGATAGAAATTTGTCTGCTTAGGTAGATTATTTGATTGGTTGTGGGTTGGTGACATCACTTTACCACATATCTGGTAACCACGATTTCGATTTGTTTGAGAAGAAT
>NW_026105058.1:0-792 GCF_025091365.1 Daktulosphaira vitifoliae
AGGTCAAAGGTTAAAGGTGAAAAGTTAAAGGTCATAGGTGACAGGTAAAAGGTCATAGGTTAAAGGTTATAAATCAAAGGTTAAAGGTCATAGGTGACAGGTAAAAGGTCATAGGTTAAAGGTTAAAGGATAAAGGTCATAAGTCAATGGTTAAAGTCGACCTCCCCCTCCTGAAACCGAACTGGCCCTCAGCCAGCCCCCCGACGTTGGCCAGGTGGGCCTCAATCCGAGTAACGAGCAGGCGCTCAAGGATCTTCCCCAAGTCGTCCAACATGCAGAGCGGTCGGTACGACGAGAGGAGACCCTCGGGCTTGTCACCCTTCCTCAGAAGCACCAACCTGGCCTTCTTCCACCTACTTCGCTTTGGCCCGCCTGATGACGAGCTTCAGCTCTTTGCGGGCCGACCTCAGAGCCTCCTTCGGGTCCGGGGATTCTGGGTCCCTAAGCCATCGGTTGGAGCGCGTCATGGCCTGCCTGACCCTGACGCATTCCTCCCGCCTGGCCGCCACCTCCTCGTTCCACCAGTGGACTGGCGGTCCGTGAGTCGACGGCGGTCGTTTAGCCGGAAGGGCGAAGTCGCAGGCTGCGGCCACCCTTCGGTCCAACTCTTCCGTCACTTCGTTCGCGGAGACGTGCCGGTCCGGTACCTCGGGCGCCGACCATTGAGCGAGCAACTAGCCCGTCTCGTATGCGTCGACGTCTGTGCCCGGTCTGACCCGCCAGCTCACTCGCCCACCGTGAAACGGCTCGCGGGGCCCGACTCGAGGAGGGCGATTGCCGTGGCCACTGGTA
>NW_026105059.1:0-792 GCF_025091365.1 Daktulosphaira vitifoliae
AGAAGCTAGGGAAAATAAGTAAACATTAAAGGGGTTAAAATTAAAAGCGTTCTTTGATCGTTGGTATATATGAGGTCGTTGGAACTAGGAAATGCTGGGTGTGTGATCTAATGGAGCTTCGTAGGTAAACAAAGAGGTGTAGTACTAAGATGACCGAATTGAAAATCCCATTGGGATATAGTGAGTACAATAGAATAAAAGAGGAGAAAGAGAGAGTTTTATCTCTTTAAACCTACCCATAATGATAATTTTGTTACAGATGAGACCTAATATAATCAGTGTTATTCCCCTTGTTTTCATATAAAACAAAAAGTGGAATAAGAAAAATTTTCCCATAATACAGTTCTGAAACTTAAAACAGCTGATTTTTCTCCGTGATGTTTTAGTATTGCAGGGGACGAGCGTTAAAATAATTCATATGAATTAGATTAATAAAATATGGATATAATAATGTCTCAGAAATTAAAGAATAAATACCTCACTATAGATAAATATATTTAAAACTGAAATTACTACATTAAACTAAGTAAAATTTTAGCCAAAAATCCGTGATATATTCATAGATTAGAGTAATNAGTAAAATTTTAGCCAAAAATCCGTGATATATTCATAGATTAGAGTAATAAATCAAGATTATAAAAAATTGGTTTATAATCAACAAATAATGGAAATTAACACTTCAAGGCTCAACAACATTTTGTAGAATCTATTGCGTAATATACGTTTATTAAAAAAAGTTAGTTTTTATTTATTTTAATAAATTAAAAATATATTTAATTATGTAGAACATTT
>NW_026105060.1:0-791 GCF_025091365.1 Daktulosphaira vitifoliae
AAAAAAAAAAGGGAAAAAATATCGAAATTTACCAATTTTAAAAATCGTTTTTTTTTTTCTGAAATTTTCACCATTTACGGGGAACGAGGGCAACATTTTCAATTTTTGATTTCAACAATTAACAACTAGATTTTTGATCTTTTGACGTATCACTGAGAAAAATTAGTGACAGACACAAAAAAAAAATCACATCATGGTAAAATTAATACCTTCTCAGCTTCGCATTGAAGGTAAAATGGGTTTTTATATTCAGAAAGGGTAGTGTAGCGATTCCTAGCGTGATCTTGAAAGCTAGAGCTATTAATTAATTTATAAATTCGATTGGCTGGATTTAATTGAGAATCTATGTATAGTCGTTACTTTAAATAAGTACAATAATCAGATTGTATTCCCTATTTAACTGGTTATTTTGTATTAAAAAAAAAGACAGTCCTATTTTGATGATCTTATAAATTCATAATATGTGATTTATATGTACAAACTATAACATCATATTATATTCTAATATTATAAGTGATAACACATTATTACATTCGAATACAGAGTGAAATTTATCTAGTTGAACATATCAAGAATCAAATTGTTGAAAGTAAATTGCTATCCAACCAACAAGTTTTAATCGTTTTAACTCAATTTGCGGCATGTACAATTTAATTTGTGCGAAAGCGATAAATTAGTTTTTAGAGAAGTAATTGTATTTTGGCGAAATGCTAGAATACCTTTTGGTGATGAGTAACATAGCATTTCAAACTTGAAAAATTGCATGCAAACTTAAAAGTACTATTAAAAAA
>NW_026105061.1:0-791 GCF_025091365.1 Daktulosphaira vitifoliae
ATTGAAAATATAAATATATAAACTAAAACAATATTTCTTTAATTTTAAATTTTTTTATAATATTATTTACATTTATAGATCATAGGTATGATTTGTGTTAATTAAATAAAATTTAGTTCTTTTGACTTAGAACATGATTCTTATCAAACAATAATTTAAGTAAATAACTCGGAGAAATATTTTATAATTTTTATATTTTATACTTATTTATAAATAAACAATAATATTGTAAGAATAAGACAATGATGATTTTTGGGTGTACAATGTATTATAAAAGGCAGATCAATCCTTTACAGTCTGGTCTGTTTTAATTGCTCTCTCGACATCATCACGTTCAAATTGTGATTATCGTTGTCGAAATTTATACGTGTTAAATTTATGAACTAAAAGTAAGATTTTTATTATTTTATTCATCAATTATTACTCAATACTATCATTGAAGTTATTCTACGAACAAAGAAAAATTATCACGTAAGATTTCAAAATATTAGTAGTTATTTTATGAATCACACCCCTAATGATAGTAACTCTCACTTTTATCAAATACCCATAATATTATTTTATATTAATCTTTTATAATTTAGTTAAGTAAACAAGTGCTTAACTCTTTCTTTTTTTTTATTTTATAAAGTTTTGAGTTACGATAGAGTTGGTAAATAATTTCTTTTTTCATCCTTTCAAGGATAAAAAACGTAAACTTTAATTTTCATAATGGGAACTCTTGTTTTTGGTTTGAATATAAGTAAAAAAATTGTTTGAATTTTTTTTTTATTATATCGTTAAACTAAAAA
>NW_026105062.1:0-791 GCF_025091365.1 Daktulosphaira vitifoliae
AAAAAAATAACATTTATATTATTACTAATATTTTCCCTCCTGTTCAGTTTAAAAGTTAAAAATCGATTTTCAGACGATTTCTCTAGCATCGCCAACCAATAAAATATCGATAAAAAAATGATTAGGAACCAAAAGGATTAAATAAAATTTATTTTTAACTAATTAAATTAAAAAAAAAATTTTAATTTACGTTTAAATTTAAATCTGTCAACTTTGCGACATTTTTCCACTACTTGAATTTACTTGAGTTAAACATTTTCATTGGATGTCCATCATTAATTACACTTGATTTATGTTTTGTATTAAACAATCAAATTATCGTACAAATATACAATAATTAACATCGAAATTATTATATTTCCTTATTTCCTATGAGCGCACAATGCGTCAAGGTGTTATAAATTTCACAAATACGTGTTTAATTATCAAAAAGTAACATAAATGAGAAATGTACAAATTAAAAAAAATTTTATCAGCTTATTTTATCAATTTTATAATAGACAATTATGATATTTCGATGGTGAAACACGCTACTTATTATATTTCAAATAAAAATAATCAACATGCAAACACCGAAATTTTAATTAAAATTTCAGTAATATTTATGTACTTAATCAAAAAATAACTAAATTACGACAACGCCGACGCGTCGTTATTTTCAGGAAAAAAAAGATACTTGATATGTATAATTAATGATTATAATCATTATTAAAATATTATTAATGAAATAATGAAAAACAATATCGATAAATATTTAAAATTGCGCTAACCTGGTTTTTATATGACTCTCG
>NW_026105063.1:0-791 GCF_025091365.1 Daktulosphaira vitifoliae
AAAGTAAGATAATTAAATTTATTCAAGTGCTCAAAAATCCAAATTAATTAATTAAAACACTCAACACAATTTTACTCTTTTATTCCATACTAAAATCTTATTTTTGGCTTACTATATGTGCCAATTCTTTTCATCAATATGTCAAAAGATTTCAACTTGTATCCCCGTTATTAAATAAAAAGTTGCATAACCAAGTTTTTCCATATACACAATTAAACTATATAATTTTTAAAGTATAATTATTTGAATTAGATATGACATGATAATGAGTTACATTTACAATGTTAAATAATTTTACTTTGATATTTTTTATTTATTTTTTGTTTTATTACAAGCCTATAATATTACACATTTTTTGATTACATATTATTGTATTTAGTGTATTCATTCAGAAGTAATACAATTTTTTTTTTTTTATGAAAAGTTGTGCTACAAGCTCTTTAATTTTTATAGAAGTTTGCTATAGAAGTAATGAAATATACAAATATTTTATAATTTTTCCATACAAATTACAATATTAAATTATTCAACATCAATTCCCGTACTTAATTTAATTACTATAATGTATATTATAATATATGTATAAATCAATAAATATAGTGTAATTTTTATTTACACTCGTATAAAGTGTTTGACCAGCCAAAAATGTAATATTAAAATCAGCTGTGTTAGGAATGTATTACTAATAAATATTATTTTCTCTTAGTTCTTTTAACTCATTAATGACTAAAAAAATACGATAAGTCAGATTATAAGTTAGAGTATATAAGCTTTATAATTGTATTTATTTA
>NW_026105064.1:0-791 GCF_025091365.1 Daktulosphaira vitifoliae
TTAAAAAAAATTAAACTAGAATGAAAAATTTTTAAAATATTTTTTTAATTTGCAGAAAATAATATAAATGCAATTATATTGTTATTATTTTTTTGTCATAGATAACTAATAGATAGCTGTTAAACTTTAATTTAAATCACAATACAAGTTAAGGCGTCTGGATATCGACTGATTTTTAATCAAAAATGAAATTTTGATGTTTTTAACCTTTAAACACAGATTACCTTTTTGAATACTTTTAATTGATTCAAAATAAATGTTTGCGTTAAAGGAATCACAATTTCAAAAAAGTGGCCTGATTGAAACCTGAGTGACATGATACTGAATTCAGATTTTTTTTCAGATTTTTATCGCATCAGTAGTTTTGTTGTACTAATTGAACAAATACTGGTTGTTTTGTACGTTCAAAGTAATGGTTTTCACTCAGTAGCTGTTTTATCTGACATGCTCGTGCGCGTATGTGGCCCATAGAGTGCGTAGGGCACGAGCCGGGACAACTTGCGATAATGTAGCAAAACTGTTCGCTGCAATAATTAGGAAAAACCGAAAATTTAAATAAATACGTTAAAGAAACACTTTAACGTAAAATTGAATGCACATACTGTGTGTGAAATTTAAAACCTCCCAGGATGGTGTAAATTTAATTTCGCAAAACCTCATATTAAGTTGGAAAATTTGAAATATTACATCGACCGGTAAGAGCTGTCGTAACACAATAAAAGAAAAGTGGATATGTGAATGTAATTGAATGATGTGTACGAAGATGAATATGAGGATGTGGTGCCTGCTGT
>NW_026105065.1:0-791 GCF_025091365.1 Daktulosphaira vitifoliae
ATTTGAATTTTAAGTTTAAAATTTGTTAAAAGTAAATTTCATACTGGTTATTAAATACCAGTATTACATTGTGGGGTAAAATTATATGATAGAGTTTTGTAAGGATCAAAGTAATTGAATCTTCTATGTAATTTCATAAAAGTAGCTGATATTATTATTTTCTACAAACTTTTGGATTTAACGCGTATAGTCTTTAATACAGCCTTGTTTAATGTGAAAATGATTGCATGTATTTTTAATATTAAGAATTAGAGGTAATAAGTAGGGTGTTAAAATTTAATCTAGTGTCTCTTCGAAAAATATTTATAGTTTCTTTTTAATTGCAGTTCAATTTATTTTATACAACAAATAATACCATATTATTCAGTGGCTTGGACGACGACGCGATCGCACCCTCTACTAAAATTAATTGTATATTCTTAATTCTACATTTTAATTAAAAATGCAAATTTTTAAATAGTAAAATAGTTATAATACATTTGTCGTGTGCCAACATTTAAGTTGTTTCCCTCAGTATATTGAGGTACAAATGCACACACGATCATGTTTAGATGACCAACAGCGTCGTCCATACAGTAAAATATTAGTATATTACTAAATTGGGTAATTTATTTTTAGAATTATCTACGTGTCCGCTCGTCGACATCGTATGTTATAATAGTATAATTAGGTCAGTTAACGAAGGAGTAATTTTGGCGAAAGGCGGAAATAATTCCCAACCAAATTTTTTTTTTTTTAAAGTTGAATTAAGATATGTATAATGACATACTAGAAGTCCTCATCGATTGGAC
>NW_026105066.1:0-791 GCF_025091365.1 Daktulosphaira vitifoliae
ATATATATATATATATATGTATATATTGTTTGGTGAGCGCTCAGGTGCACCGTACAGTACTACAGATCACCAAGTACTGCGAAGGACTACGGTCGGATGTTTGTTATAAACCGGTCCGTTCAAGGTTTTTTTAACGTCCATTCGGAGTCGCAGCAGTAGTTGCTCGCAGGGAGAGGGGAAGTACAAAGTCTTTTTCGGGTCGCTGTTCTCAGCCTCCCCGGGTAGTCCCGTGTGTCGGTCTTGTGGTACCGCACAGTGAAGTTCGTCAAGGGCGGACGAACGTTAGTCATCCGCGCACTATTTCCCCTCTGACGGAAAAAATAATCGTCCAGTAGCATTATCATCATCGCATTGTTCGTTCTGTAGCCATCGAAAAAGCCACGCCGAGTTTTTTTATCTCCTAAATAGTCGTTGTTGTTCGATAACAGTACATTGTAGAGACGTGTTCATACCATGTACATTGTTCGTGTGATGTGCTGTGTCGTGTTCCAATAGTGCCATGTTAGTCAAAAATCTAACATTTCATTTGAAAACAAAGGGTACAAAGAATCTGTGAGACCGTCCTCAAGTACGAGGTATTAATTTGAATGTTAAGTACCACAATGTATTAAATTTTTTTCCGGTGTACCTACCATAGATCTAAATGAGAGTCTTTAATAAGTAATTCGACTCTATTAAATTTCTTATAACTACGTTTTTTTTTAAGTAACGAAATGATTTTACTTAACGTGATTGTTCGCCATTAATATAGTTCACACTGGCAAGTTCAAAACATACTATATTTGTTATTA
>NW_026105067.1:0-790 GCF_025091365.1 Daktulosphaira vitifoliae
AACACAACGATAACATGAATAATCACAACATAATTACTCGATAGCATATTCGACCGATGTGTATCCAACAAATTTTTTTAATGTGTGCTGTTATATAATACGTAATCCAATAATACGGTCGCACAAGTTATATATACACAGACAAAATATAGTTTTACAATAAAAACTAACAATAGTAATAATGCGAACAATTCTATATATATATATTTATAAACAGATAAAGTATACGAATTCGCATAAGAACACAAAATTAAAACAAACGGAGCAACGAGTTAAGGAACAAAACGCATCATCAGTAATACACGGTCGGCGGCGACCTTGTCATGGTGTCAAGGGCGGGGAGACACCGATGACAACCGATTGTCATATGGATCGGTGGACGGCTGATATCGTGAGAGACACGGATGGCGCCAGCCTAGAGCGTAGCTCGGTGCCGTGTCATATATTATTTCTTAAAATAGTAGCTTATAACAAGATATTATCATTTTTGCATGTATATCACATATTATAAATATTCCAAATCGCCAAAATAGAGTTTCTCATTTGAAATAAAAAAAGTCAGTTAATTATAAAATTTGATTCCAATAAACTAAGGTAAAAATTCTATATTGAAAAAAATAATGTAATTTTATAGTTATGAACCAGTTGTTGATGGATATCAAATATTACACTAATTTTAGATGTTTTTTCATTCGTTCTAAAATTATACAAGTAAAATTGAATACATTTATAGATTATAAAATTTGTCGTAATTCTATGTTATAAATCACTCTTTATGAATATTATTTAA
>NW_026105068.1:0-790 GCF_025091365.1 Daktulosphaira vitifoliae
AAAATTATGTGTAATTTTTTTTTCTATCATATTATCAAATCAAAAATAGTAGTTTGCATTTAAAAAAATTATAAATAAACATTTATATCCCTGAATGGATAAAAAAAAAAAATTATTTAATTTCATATTATTGTAGAGTTTATAAACTTAATAATTTTTCTTTTTACAAAAATTTTAAATTCTTAATAGTTCCTGAGAAAATAAGTGTCTTAACAGATTTTGATCACTCTTTATATGTGTCATTTATGGAATGATTATTAAATTGATAAAGAATATTGTGTGTATAGCATTCACCTTGACAGCAACATTAGTTTTCTGATTACACGGCCGGATATAACATACACGCTCCCATTAGCAAAGCAAAACATTAAATTTATCTCAACCATAAGAAATTATTAGATATAGAGGTTCTGTTATAATTCAAATAACAAAATAAAAATATTATTGTGATAAATGTCGGATTGGGTTGTATATGGTGAGAACCTGGATATTGTGGTTTTATCGAGGTCGTATGGTTTAGAACGACAAAGACAAGTAAATAAGAAAATAATAGAAGCAGTATCTCTTATTTAGGTGTCATAAATTTTTGTCTGATTAGTTTCTAATGTCCTACCTAAAAGGCAACGAAACGGCTTAGGCAGTTCACGAATACCATGTGATTACGTATAGTATTTTAACCAATCAGTCAAAATTAACACTTTAAGATATTAGTTTAATAAATGATCTATTGCTTTGTCATCCTTTACTCAAACTTACCAATTCTATATAATTTGGATAACACAAATGAACT
>NW_026105069.1:0-790 GCF_025091365.1 Daktulosphaira vitifoliae
AATTTGTTTATAAATGTTTCACAGATTAAAACTATAAAACAACTTCATAAAGTATACATACAAATATTGAAACTATTGAAATTCAAAATTGTAGAAATATAGAATAACGTATAAATAAAATATATTTTCAAATTGTATAAATAATTTAAAATAGAACTTACCTCCATTAAAAATCACAAAAGATATTACCAACAAAATTGATGTCAATTGATAATATGTATTACTCATCTTCATTTTTGTTTTAAGTGTTAAATTCTGAATATCTATTGATAATTTTTTCATTACATTATAATATTGTTTAATATATAGAGAGTATAGTTAGTAAATATTAAAGTATTTAAAATTATTATTTTTAGTTATAATATTCATACACGTGTAAGAAACAATAGCCATATCACGATTGGATGAACACTTGATTTAATAAAAAAGGCGAATTATTATTGCAAATACAATTTTATTATTATAACCTATGACGATAAAATAAATCAAACTGTAATTTAGAGATGAATTAATAATAAAATAATAAATGGTATCACAATTATAGTAATTAATCTTAGTATAAAATTGATATTCAATAATTTACTATCGTAAATTTTAAGGAGAAGTTATAAAAATTATAATGTAGTTGTATATTTCGTTACTTCTATGGTAAATGTTTATAAAAATTGAAGTGCTTGATAAAATATTTTTAAAAAAAAATTAAAATAATCTGGTCTAAACTGATCTACAAGTAATATTTAACTGTGAAAAAAATATACTTTTTTCTAAACTGATTTTTGGGCTGATTTCG
>NW_026105070.1:0-790 GCF_025091365.1 Daktulosphaira vitifoliae
ATATCTCTAAATAAGAATAAAGTGTGTTAATATATATTTTTAATAGTAATTAGAATATATATATATACATGTAAAGCGACTAAAGTACGTAAACGTATCATGCGTTAGGTACAGTCGTGTTTTGTGTGCGGGCGGGTCGGACTAACGTTATACCTGAGGTATAAACGGCGGTAGGAGTATATACGTAAGCCGTATGCACGCGGATGATAATGGTCAGTCAAAATAAAAATTTGTTTATATATATAATATCGATGACAAGCACACGTGTACGGGTACGATAACCAAAAATAAATTTATACAGGAATAGTATTGCCGTCGTGGGGTGGGGTGAATGCGTTATGACAGTCAAGTCTAGAAGACGGAATATGCGATAACGCGTGGCGTTTGGAGAGTTACATACATACAACATACATACATACATACATACATACAACATACATACATACATTCATACATACATACATACATACATACATACATACAAGTGAAACTATATAAGCGTGTTAAAAACAGAGAGATTATATTTGATTTGATTTTGTAATTATATACTTTGGGCTTTTCTACTGCAAACAAATTCTTGTGAAAAATAGCACAACATCTTTTAAGGTTATTTGAATTATGTGATGTATCTAATTCTAAGAGTTCTAATATTGTGGTACTCGTTTGATTTAGTTTTATTTCACCGGAAACGATTTTGTTCTTCAACGTAGTTAATTGTGTGTTGATATTATCTGTAAAATAATTATAATTTAGTATACATAAATTATTAATACTATTTAAAGTATATTAG
>NW_026105071.1:0-790 GCF_025091365.1 Daktulosphaira vitifoliae
CATTAAAAGTACTTGGCGATTGAGAAATATCATAATTTTAAACAAAGAAACTACAAAAACATGATTGGATATTATTTAAAAACAATAGTTATACACATTTCATGATGTTCGGTGACAGTTGAGCGTTTTCGATTAGTGTAGAAAATTCGATTGATTTTCATCATAAGATACTCGAAAACGAATCCTGTTTTATAATAATCACACGGGGTACATTATTTATAGGGCTTTTGAATGACGGGCTCGGTAAAAGGAGAAAACCATTTTCGTTTTACAGGCGCAATTAAATTAAAAGAGAGACGTTCAGTGGAAACCTTTGGCGAGGAAAACACAAGATGATATCCAGTTACACACGTATGTAAGTACACAGAAACGAAATCCCTTTTTACATAATACACAGCGCGGAGAAAAAGAAAGAGAGAGTTTATCTGAGTTCGGTGATCTCCAGGACGTTTTTACTGTGTGGTGTGTGTACAGCGCGTATGGAAACTGATTTTCTGCCGGCCGTGTTTTCCCTGATACACCACCACATATTATTATGTACTTATATACTACTCGCAATGCATTCGACGGTTTGCCGATGGACGAGCAGATAAAAACGCGCGCATCGCATACACCGAGACGTGGGCGACAATCGTCCGGAAAATTGGACGTTTCTTTTATACGAACAAACAACGCGATAATATCTTCGAGTACTGTGAAAAAAGAAACGATTTCTATTAGGATAATTAATTGCGCATTGCTTCGATAGGGTTTTTCCAACGGCGCCATTAACCTACGGCTCGAGGACTCA
>NW_026105072.1:0-790 GCF_025091365.1 Daktulosphaira vitifoliae
AATGTATATTAAAATTTGGACCCTATTAAAATTTTTTTAAAAATATGTATGTTATATGTAAATGTCAAAATAAATAGTCCGTTTTTATTAAATAGACTAAAATAAATAACTTTTTCTTATGTGTATTCAATCTTTTGTCTTTTATTGCAAATATGTTATACAATTATATTTCGTCAAAATTATTCAATTGCATTTTAAATTCGATATTATTCAATTTAGAGTTAAATTCATAATTAATCTCTAACTCGGCTAATGCTTCATTCAACTAAAACTAATTGTGCATATCATGTATTGAAAGTATGTATTATCGTCACTTATTCATACATTACTCAGTCATTTCTACGATAACTCATTAAGCGTTCTCATTATCGACTTTTGTGTTTGTTCCTATCGACAAATTTTTACCAACTCCGTAAAAAAAGTAACTTCAGTGATTTTAATTATTTAATTTCATCAACGTTTTTCTGTGAAATGTTGAGAAAATGATATCTAATTAATTTTTTACAACGTTTTTTCTGGTTGCATTGGATAATATTATAACTATCTTATCTTTAACCGGATATAGGGGCGTAAGTTGGCCATGTGATGTGTCGTTTTACCCATAATTTTATGTTTATTTTCGGTAGTACGATCATGTGTTAATACACATGTTAGAACATGTAGGCGGATATTAATAATATTTTCATTGATTATATCACAAGTAGTTATTTGATATTATTAGTCATAGTCTAAATCGTTTCTAATAATTAAATATTAAATTAATTACTCTATTATTTACTTAACACGTCTA
>NW_026105073.1:0-790 GCF_025091365.1 Daktulosphaira vitifoliae
TAAATGGATGTACATGGAAGTGATAGAAATCGAAAAATGTCCAGAAAATTTCAACAGAGAAGAAGGATGGAAAATCAGAAAAACTTGGTTACCTACCATATACCGGACAAAATGAAAATCAACCAACAACACCGATAATAATTCAATATACGAAGAGACTACAATCAACGTAACAGACAATTGGCGATGTAGGAAAGGAAGACCAAAATGTCTAGAATGCCGTAAACAACAACGTTAGTCAAAACCGAAATTTTGTCAACAACGATAGTAAAAGCCAGATATTGTAAACAACGTTAGTCAGAAAAATCCGGATACAGTCCACAATGTTAGTCAAAAACCAGATGTTATCAATTGTATAATAGCAGACTGTTATTAAGATAAGCCGCCAGCATAGTTGCAGCCACCGACTAGCAACCATTATTCTGAAGATGGGCCTGCGATGAGTCTGAAACGACAAAACTCAACTGTAAACATGGATACATTCTTAAGCACTTCAAATAAGAATATATTGTTATCAAAGTGTTAAAGCTTTCATGGATTGTCTTGTTGCTTGAAGTGCTTGAGGATATATCAATGTTTGCAGTTGAGTTCTGACGTTTCGGACTCATTGCAGAGTCCATCTTCAGAGTGATGGTTGCCAGTCGGTGGCTGCAACTATACTGGCGGCTTATCTTGATAACAGTGTGCTTTTATAAAATTGATAACATCTGGTTTTTGACTAACGTTGTTTGCCGTATCAGGGTTTTTGACTAACGTTGTTTACCGTATCTGGGTTTTTGACTAACGTCAA
>NW_026105074.1:0-790 GCF_025091365.1 Daktulosphaira vitifoliae
TGAGTTATATTGATATGCGCAAGGATAAAGGCAGAAACTTTTCTTACTTTTCAGGAGTTCAAAAATAAAATTTATTTGATTACACCCTATTTGTTTATCAATTTTCTAAGTAGATTAATTCCGATTCAAACCAAATTTTCAACATTTTGACAAAAGTTATTATGAGACGAGTAAAACAGAAATTCATATGGCTCATAATGTCAAAGTTGAATTTTTGAGTTACTGTGTTATTCGTTGCGCATGGTAATATGTATTTTGATAATATATCATCAATATATGTATTGATAATTGTGTATTAAATTTTCGAGCGTGTTCAATATTAATAAATTCTATGCAAAGCGGCACCTTGTATATAAGGTGCTGATATCAGCATTTCGGTACTATTGTTACACTGTAAACAAATATCCATGTTGGTTAATAAAAATAGTACATATTTGGTAGGTAATTTTTTTTTGTTTTTATGAAAAAATGTAAGTAAAGTAATTAATTATTTTATATATTTGATAATTACTTGTCTATAGATAATTAATTATAATTATTGTATTACAACATAATAATAACATAATATTATATTATATTATACATTATCATGTATAAAGAAATTTAATACATATTAGTATCTAGAAACGCTATCCATTATAGTGTTGGTTATTATTTAGAAATAGGGCGTACTCTGTTTGATAATAACCATCAAAATTAATTATTAAATATGCATGTTTATAAAAATTACTATCACTACTTTTACGTGAATTTTGATATTTTTTTTTTATTTTAAAATCAAGTAGAATCC
>NW_026105075.1:0-790 GCF_025091365.1 Daktulosphaira vitifoliae
AATCTATGATAATATACAACGAATATTAATTCAGGTCTCGATCCGGCTGGTCCAGGATTTGAATATCTACAAATTGATGTTCCACATCTTAATTACAATGATGCATTATTTGTAGACGTGATTCATACAGCTGCAGGTGTGATCGGTTATTCTAAATCAATAGGCCACGTTGACTTTTATCCAAACGGTGGAAAATCACCTCAGCCCGGATGTAATCAAGGCAGACGTCCAACAAATAAACTTAGTGCTAGTAATACAATATTTATTAAATAATATTTGTTAAAAGTATTATATTATTTTAATGGTTATCTAATAAAAATTTATTTCATTAGTTAACTAAGTTGCATTACAATTTTTATTTCCAGTACATTGTAGTCATTCAAGGGCATATTTACTTTACGCAGATACTGTATACAATAGAAAATCAATAGTTGGTATACAATGCAACTCCTGGGAAAATTTTCAAAATGGAGCTTGCAATTCTGGACAGATGTCATACATGGGTCACGATACTACACCAAAGTTAGAACTTATTACTAACACCCATTGAACTGGAATTTACTCCGTGCAATGGTATACACCAGTGACGGTGACGTTCTCAGGGTTTTATAATGACAATGGATGAATGTTTTTTAAAGACTTATGGCCAAATTTTAACGTATTATAAAAATAAAAAATGATAATTTTTCAAACATTTTAACAAGGGTATTCACTTTCTCCCATGTGAGAACGTTTCTAATTATTAACAAAAAATATTTTTTACTTCATATTTTTATATTATTTTATTATA
>NW_026105076.1:0-790 GCF_025091365.1 Daktulosphaira vitifoliae
CTATAGTCAAACAATAAAGTATTTTACGTTAACATAGTTACTGCAGTATAGTATGTTAATATATGAAAAAGTTGGTAGTTTTAAAAGTATTTTAAATAATATTTTCTTAATAATCTTATTTGCAATTAAAAATCAATAAATGTGTTAGTTGTAAATTTTTTTTTTGTAATTAATTAATAAGAACTTGAGAAAATATTTTGATAGATATTGCCTTGTTAAAGACAAAGAAATTTTATATTGCTGGTGAACCCCAAATATTAAAAACTTGTTCAGCTAATAATGCGAAAATCAGAGTTTGAAATTTGTTTTTTAAAACACTGGTTTGTTGACTTACGCATCATTAACAAGTTGTATAATACTGGAAACAAAAGGTAAGTGTATTCAATAAATTCATCAATAATTTGATCATTAAAATATTTTCGTGAATTATAACAATTAACACAATAGAGTATTATTTATTATTACNTTATAACAATTAACACAATAGAGTATTATTTATTATTACCAAGACTCAAAAGCTCTTTTGTAAGTATACAATTATCTATGTTTGTGTGTTAATGACTTATGATTCAGTCATTATTATTTCTATAATGTGTGTAGAAATTTAGAGTATTAGGGATATTTAAAACATCTGTCTTAGAAAATTTACCTTTATTTTTATATAAAATAAATTGTTTAAAAAGTATATATCATAAATAATTTTGTAATGTGAATAGAATATTTTATACATAAAACTACTGTTACAGCGAAAGATGATTAAGACATTAAACTAGTTTAATAGTTAAAAATA
>NW_026105077.1:0-789 GCF_025091365.1 Daktulosphaira vitifoliae
AAAAATAATTGTATAAAACATTTAAAAAAAAAAGCACCATTCGTGATCTTCTTTGATACGTTATCAATAAAATATCTGTAGTATACAAACAATTTTTAATAAAATTTAAAAAACAAATATAAAAAATAATGTATTACATCGTTGTTGAAAATGAAAATTTGGAATACTTATCAAAAACAATGCAAAAATAAAACCTTTTATTATTTTTTGCTAATTATGAATAGACATGATATTTTAGCGTAATCCAATACAAAAATTAGTATTATATATCTATTATTTGTGGAGATATTTAATTAAAAAAAACAATTTTAGCATAGCTTTTGGGGAGAAACAATTGCTAAATTTGTTTCTACTGAAAATTGTAAAAAAAAATTGACTTATTTGATTGTTGTATCAGACTCTTCTATTTTGGTAACTATAATGTATTAATATTATAATCATTAAAAAATTATGTAACCGTTAAATTTATAACAATGTGATATTTATTATTTTATACTTAGTAAGGTTATGATGTATGTAGGCAATAATGATTTTCTAATTAGGTACATAGATTCTTTTGGTCCATTTTACACTATTATCGACACATTTAAATAGATAAGGACTGTTAAAGATTAAAACAATCATTAAAATATTAAATCATTAGCTGTTTATAATATCAAATGGTTCACGTAAATGGTGGTGGGTCAAAAACGGTGCATTTAATTTCTTAATTTTCAATTAAAACCTGACCTAAACAACACTAATAATACTGAAATAAGCCGATCATTATGATGTCGTTAAATAGCTATA
>NW_026105078.1:0-789 GCF_025091365.1 Daktulosphaira vitifoliae
ACTGTACTATTTTATAAATTTCTAATTATATAATAAAGTTAAATTTAACTCGAGTAAAATCTTCTTATAGTCTTTCTTGTATTTTCAATACAACACCCATTAATCACTTTATGACGAATGAACGGAGTGGTATAACTCAGAAAAGTGAGCATGTTGGTCATTAAAACGTCTTGTATGTTGCTGTCTGTTACCGACAGTCACTTTTCTTTTAAACTCAAGTGAAGTGACAAATGTCAATAATAATAGTTCACAGTTCACGGATGATTAAATATAAATGTACTGGATGTTCAATAGTTAAAAGAGTATGTTATAATACAAGTGCATGATGTAATACATACAATCTGACCTGGTATTATAGCGTATTTTATAGTTTTTTTAATAAAATTAATTATATTTATATCAAGAATTTTGTTAAAAAAATAATGAATGCAATGTTTCTTATAAATATTTCCCATAAATTTTTTGCATCTGTTGTATAACAGGCAACACTGAGTCTCCTAACCGTATCAGTGATTGTCATAGTCATTAATAATCAAGTAGGTTCATAAATAAATTCTTAAATACAATTAGTATATTGTTATTTAGTACATATAAAATATAGTAAATAATAAATAAACTGTAAAACAGCATCAGACAATTTTGTCTTTATTTATACTCATTCATTTTAAATTTTCACGGCTCTCTATTTTTCCAATCAACAATTTTTTTCGTAAACAAAATATTATTTATTTATCAGTTATCTTTGTTTGAGCATTCTTTTATAAATAAATTATTGTTGTTATTAATAAT
>NW_026105079.1:0-789 GCF_025091365.1 Daktulosphaira vitifoliae
CTGAAATTATATATTTGGATGTCAATAATTTGTATGGTTGGAGTATGTCTCAACATATGCCATGTGGTGACTTTAAGTGGTAGACGTGGACGACGAAACAAAAATTTTTAAGTCAGTGGAAGAGTTACTTGCGGATTCTCCTGTAGGGATGGCCCTTGAAGTGACGGTATCGTACCCGAAAGAATTACATGATGCCCACAACGAAATGCCGTTTCTACCTGAATGAAAACGTCCGCCTAATTCACGGGTCAAAAAACTGTTGTCTACTTTCGATCGGAAAGGAAACTACGTTGTACATTATCTAAATTTAAAACGGGCTATGGCGAACGGATTAAAAGTAGAAAAGGTAATTCATAAAATTATACTTTAAAAATATAATAATAATAACATGTTATTAAATTACAGGTGCATAAGGTGTTACAATTTAAGCAGTCTGCATGGCTATCAAAATATATACAACTCAACACGGAAATGAGACAGAATGCCAATAATTATTTTGAAAAAGACTTTTTTAAATTAATGAACAACGATGTTTTTGGTAAGTTTTAAAATTAAATAAAAATATAAAAACATAATTTTAATGCGATTTCGTTTGTTAACAGACAAAATGATGGAACGTGTACAATTTAGAACGCAAATGGAATTGGTCAATAATCCTAAACGAGCGACTAAATTAATTAAAAAGCATAATTTCAAACATTACAATGAAAATTTATCGGCGTTTGTATTGGAAAATAAAATTATCGATTTTTGTAAACCAGTATACGTAGGTTTTGCAATTTTAGAAAT
>NW_026105080.1:0-789 GCF_025091365.1 Daktulosphaira vitifoliae
CTGTATAATAAGAGGTTTAAAGATTTCATTTTCAAAAGTGTTTTATCAAGGTCTTACGATATATTACATGGCACTGTATCATATAATAGTTATGCCATAAGAAATAATAGCTAAATCAATATTTCTCAAATTTGAATAAAATTATTTATATTTAAACTTCTCATAGAAAAAAATGAATTAACTATATAATACTAAAACAATAGTCTTACAAAGAATTCAGCATAGACTTACTTTCAACACTTTCATCTTTAACAATAAGATCTGCCATTTTGACCATCTTATATTTATCCAAAACAAAATTAGGGTCTGCTGATGTAAGTTGTTGATATAAATATTTGGCTTCTTCTAATTTATTATTACTCAAATATAAATCAATTAAAAATACAAGTGATCCTGTTGGTATGTTAAATCCTTCTGCATCCAATTTCTATCATTGATTAAATGAAAAAATTAATTTTAATTAAGACTATAAAAGATATGAGTAAATATTTTTACTATACTTCTTTTAAGGCAATAGCTTTTTCCAAATTTTTATTTTTACAGTACAAATTAAACAACTGTCTTTTAGCACCATTTTTTGTTTCACCACTTGACTCTCCTTTTTTAATAATATTTTCTAATGTTTTTTCATCCTAAAAATTTGAATTTGATTAATTTAAAACAATATTTTTAATTTTTATTAATTAATATATAAAACTTAGTTATACAAATATTATAACTTTACCCATGAAAGTATTTATTTAAAAAATCCTGAGGTCTTAATCAAAATTATTCACAGACATTAACATC
>NW_026105081.1:0-789 GCF_025091365.1 Daktulosphaira vitifoliae
AAGCGACCAGCAGTCGATACTTCTTATGATGAGATTTGCAATGTCGATTACTCTGAAGAATTAGAGTGTATCCTGGTGAATCAAGATTACTACAAAACAGATCCATCAAAAATATGCAGGAGAGGAACTTCAAAAGTTTTTACTTGTAAACTACTAGCTGCGTTGGATAAGTGCAAACTCAGTGATCGTGATGTGATCCATATAATTATAGGAGCTGCTGAAGCGTTGGGTAATGATATTTCTAAGTTAGTAATAAATAGATCGACTATCTAAAGTGACAGAAAGTTTTTTAGAGAAAACAAAACTAGTGAGTAAAAAAATTTTATTGTTTGTTAAAGATAGTCTTGTTTTACATTGGGATAGTAAAATAATCCCTGATGTAAGAGGAAGAGTTACAATAGATAGAATACCAGTTTTAGAGTCATTCGAGATAGTGACTCAGCTGCTCAGTGTTCCAATCTAATGCAATGTATAAAATATTAAATGAATGGGATATTCCTAACAAAATACAAGCATTATGCTATGACATAATATTTTTTGATGATCGAGTTACATCAGAAATAAAAACTAATATACTACAAACAACTAAGGAACTTATAGATTCAAACGAAATTAATACTTTTACATAAAAAGAATTTAACGATTTTGTAAACATAGAATCGCTAAATTTTATTTTTAACATTTAAAATTTCGTATGATTCTTTAGAACTTCATCTTAACAGTTGAGGTGAAAATAATGCTTAATTAAAAGTAAATTATATTATTAAAGTTACTTGTTGTCAATGATAT
>NW_026105082.1:0-789 GCF_025091365.1 Daktulosphaira vitifoliae
AAGAAATATACAACTACTTTATTATTTTTATAATATCTCCGTACACATTACAATATTAAATTATTGAATATCAATTTAATACTAAATTTAATTAATGTTATTAGTATTTATTCATACATTATATTTTTAAATCAAAAGATCACTAATCAGGATATAATTAAGGGGATAAAAGTTGTTGTTGTTTTTGAAATAATCTACCAATTTCTTAAAGTTAAACATGTATACAGATTTGCATCGAAGCAAATCTTATGATAGTGATTTTAATCATCTATACTTGTCCCAACTATGCCACTTCCATACTGTGCCGCGACCCTACTGTGCTACCGTTTTTTTTTTAATAACATTTTGATTGGTTTTTTTAGTTAAAGTAAATCATTAAAATTAATTATATTTTGAATGTTTCAATTGTAGAAAATTTTTAAACACGAAAAATTAAAAATAATTACTATAATTTCTATTTATGTGATTTATTACAATAAAAAGGAAAAAAAATATTGAGCATCCGATAAATTAATAGTAAATAGTAATAATACAATTTCCTCCTTGCATATTAATCTTAACAATACTTTTTTAAAATAAGGATAGAATACAATGTATTCCCATAAATTAGCGACCCATCATTTATTAGATTCATTTTTTCTACAATTATCTTTTAAAAAGATAATCTCTTATCTCAGAGATAAACAGTCTCTGATTACTTCAGTAATACAATAGCGTAATTTCAATGAAGAGTATTTAAGGCATCTAGGTACTGACCTTTTTTCAGGGGTTAGATGTAGGCAATTTTGC
>NW_026105083.1:0-789 GCF_025091365.1 Daktulosphaira vitifoliae
TTACAGTGCCATTGTTTTTGTTTTTTATTATGCTGACGTGCAATTATGCATAATTAATAATTATTATTTAGAAGGTAATTTGTATGTTACACCGAGATGTATCTTATTCGATTGCATCAAATGTAATTAAAGCGTATGACACGATTGTTGTACAAAATTTCAAAATACTGTTGTGATACCGTTCATCTCTCTATTTTAATATTATTCGCAATGTGTATCACAAAATAAAAAAATTGATATCATAGCATTAATCACTTATGTAATTAATACAATGTATGTATTTGTTCAGTTTAAGATTAATATCTATATCATAAAATTTATGATTAATATTTATATTTATATTTAATATAAACACTGTAAATTAATCTACAAAGACAATGTAATAAGTAACAGTTTCCCTATTAAAAATCAAATGTACCATAACCAATGTAACATATTATCCCTGCTTATAATTTTCATTTCAATAAAGATAGGAGCCCTGGTGGTCAATTCTTACATTTTGATGACATATATAGATCATAGATCTCATATAAAAAGCCGTAAAAACCTATACAATTCGCGCATTCCACCTTTCAAGTCAAGAATCAAATGCAGCAATTAACCACCAGTATCAAAAATATTAAAAAATAAACTTGTCAGTCTTGTTCATTTCAATTCCGCAGAAAACATTATAAAATAGGTAATACATTATAATTCCGATAATTTGGAATTATTTAATCCTAGAAGAGAATGACAAAACAATAATAATTAACTTCTCTTTTCTCATTCAAATTTATTGACTGGTTTGTC
>NW_026105084.1:0-789 GCF_025091365.1 Daktulosphaira vitifoliae
CCAATGCTTTTTCAAAGGCAGCTGTGTCCTCACATATCTACTCTGTCGTTTTGCTTGCGGCGACATCCTTGTAGTCACCTGCGATAAGAGTGCTGCAGCAGGTGAGTGGTCTGTGTCTAGGATCTCTCTTTCAGGACTGGCAGGCGACATCAACCGGACAGAGTGGTGGTGAAGTGGGGGAACCAGAGTACCCTTTTTTTCCTACTTACCTAAATAGTACATCTGACGCTCGATAAAATGTCTCTACTGATACACTTAAAATTGCAACGATAACAATAGGCAAGTAATGTACAGTACACTGACACATCAACGCGTTCGTTACAGCATATAACGACCGGTTTCCATAAAACCAATTGTATCATTACCATCTTCTCACATCATTGTAAAAATTACAATCAACACAATGTCATATAGCAGCACTATAACATTATCGACGTTTCATACCCAAGAACATATCCACTTAATCTAGCGGTTGTTGATGTCATATTTTCGAATAACAAAAAAAAAAATAAAAACTTTTATTTTCATTTTCATTGATTTAGAAATGTTCACTATGTGCCGGTAAAAAATGTTTCAAATAAATCGTAGGAAATTATTGTGCAAGTGCGTCTACGGACAGCATAGTGGACCCAAGATGAAAAGCGATACGCTAGCAATTTCGGGAAAACAGCGTGACCCAAGTGGTTAGACCCAACAAGTGCGAGAGAACCGGTCTCTTTCTAAAATGGTTATAAACCATAACACGAATCAAGATACCCTACAGAATGCCCTACCATCACACAGACGATA
>NW_026105085.1:0-789 GCF_025091365.1 Daktulosphaira vitifoliae
AATACATAAAGAAATGTCTTCAGATAAATTTATGATAGTAATAAAATACGAGCAATAAAAAAAAATTGTCATGTTGTAAATCATACAAATAGGTTTGACGAAAACAACAGTATTTTGAAATTTATTTTCGACATTTTGAATTAATTTGACTTTTATTTTTGTATGAAAATATTACTATTAAAGATGGATGATATATTTTCTAAAAAGTGCGTTCAACGCATTTTTCATTCAAACTATGTATACTAACCAATTATGGAATTCTCGCTACGCCACTGGAGGAGGCCTAATTAGAATTTAAGAAATTTATATCTGCAAATAATGCGAGGCCTTTTTTTCTGGGAAACCGTTCTTAATTACTAGTAACGGTGTATTTTAAGAGTCTTACCGTTTTATAATTTAATTTAAAAATATGTTCAATAAAAGTTTATGTTACATACTACAAGTTAAAAAAAAATTTCAAACACTACAATATTCTATATGTAGACGACCATTGAATTCAAATAAAAAAAGTTATTTTGGCGTAAAAACATGCCGCGTCCTCACTGCGCTAGAATTTTTATGTTATAAATATAAAATTCAACATTTTTTTATGTCATGTATTAGATGTATTAGAGCTTAATACATCTTTGTACTTATTTTAATTTATTATTAATTGGTTCTAGTATTTCATATTAATGTCAAACTCTAATAAACTAATTATTATACTATAAATTTTGAAATCGAAAAAACGTTATTGTTTCAGCACCTTAAATTTATACTGATAATTAGGAACGTACATTTTATATGGAA
>NW_026105086.1:0-789 GCF_025091365.1 Daktulosphaira vitifoliae
AAAAAAATAACAAAAATACGCTTTTAATGTAGTCTCTAAATGTAAAAATTAGTTCAAAAAACAATTACAGAGAAATGATTATTTAATAAAAAATGTTCGATAATAATAGTTATATCGTTTGCACTCTGTATAGTCACTATATAAACTTCGATCGAATAGACTTAGTTTTAAATGGTTCTTTTTCTAGAAAAAAGTAGTTTTCTCGTCTAATGAATGATATATGGGAAGTCCCAAAAGTCGAATAACGCGGGTTCTACTGTTTTATTGGTATAAACACAAGCTCTGGGGTATTTTTTAGACGAGGCATTCCAAGTACACGGTGGTTTAATAACGATTCTAAATATACAAACGTAGCAAATTCGTGCATCAAATGTATATGTACTTTTTTCTTCGAATCTCCACCACAGTTGTTTCGAATGAGATCAACCCGCCTGAAAATAGGAATAACGCGCTCACAATAATTTAGTTGTGTGGAATTAGAATCTTATTTTAAGCTTGTCACGTTTTCAATGCAATGATGTGGTTTTCTGCTGGAATCCTTAATAATTTTAATAATCTGCGTATTAACATCTGAATTCAGAAGTAATATATTAACATGGAAAACACATTCAAACCTTTATAGAATACAATGAAAATCAACCCATTATGATAAAACATTTTGTAATGTCTTATGCTCATTATTTTGTTTAACTAAGTATTGTATTCATTTATGTTTAATATTCAACTTCTAGGTTAAAAATACACGATATAAAGCAAATTTTGGCTAAAATGTATCAAATAATTTTGGTT
>NW_026105087.1:0-789 GCF_025091365.1 Daktulosphaira vitifoliae
AAAGAAGCCGGCGACATGGGCGTGACGGGCGGTACGTGTTGGCCTTCGGTTAGAGAAGGATTACTGCAGTACACGCAATTGCATTTGGGATACTTGAGATAGTGGTGTAGCGGGGGCGGCGGCAAGAACGGCACGGGCAAAACGGGCATTTGCGGCTCGTCGGAGTCCTTCGTTCTATTTGGACTGAAGGGCGAGTCGGTGTTGATGCTTTGAGGCGATCGGTTGGATGACGAGCCAGGACTGAACGGTTCTTCGTAGTCTTTTGCCCGGCGCAACGACTCATCGCTGTCGTACTCTCTCTTTATCGAATCTTCCTTGTTGTTGTTGATGCTGTTGTTATTGTTGTTTGTTGGCGATGTCGCTTGCACCGTCAACCTATCCAACACTTGGTTGAGTCGTTTGCGTTTTTTATGTTTTACGTACACGGGACGCGTGTGGTTGTTGTTGTTGGTGGCCAACGGATGGTTGTTGTTGATCTTGTACATGGACGACGGCGTGATGGTACAGTTGATAGTCGTCGACCGGCTCGCCCTGTCTGTCGGCGGCTCCATTTCAACCTCAGCCATAGTCATTCGTGCAGCTGATGGAACCAACGTGCATTCACCGTAAATCTGGCTGTCTAAAAAATAAAACGAAAATACTTAAAAAAACTATATTCAAAAGACACGCACCCAAAGAAAAACCTCAATCAATTTTGATAGAGAAATCTTATCAAGGGTTTATGATAATGTTTTATTAATACGAACAAAATAACTATTCTTATGAATAATTATTGTTCAAGACAAGAAA
>NW_026105088.1:0-789 GCF_025091365.1 Daktulosphaira vitifoliae
GATTATCATTTTTGAGAGGACGTTAACAACCCCTAATATTCCCCTGGTTACAAACTTTTAAGATAGTAAATGAAAAAGTTTTTCTTACTTATATACGTCAGGGTTTAGTATTATGTCGAATTTGAAATTATCGTAATAATTTGTCTTTGTAATCTTATAAAATGAATTTAGACAATTTAATACGAAATGAAAAAAATCATTTTCAATAAATTCTTGGGAATGATATTCGTTTTTGTATTTAAACTTTAAATCAAGTCGCTGAGGTGTAACTAATAGTGCACTCATTTCATTTAAAACAGAAATTGCTCTTTCAGTCACCTTCTTAATAAGTTCTTTTGTATTAATAATGACTACTAGTGCTTCATTTACTTTAGCGATATATTCATCTTCGTTGTTAGCAAGCCATGAATGATCTTTTATTCGAATACTATCTATAAAATGCTTAACCAAATACACTTCATCAACTACTGTATATGGGTTACTTGTAATTTTTACAAAAACGCGTTTAACATCTAAATAACTTAAAAACCACATTACTTTGTATATACGATTGAACATTTCAGTAGATTTCTTCATTTCAATTTCAAGTATTGCTGTGCAATCCATAAAATTATTAAATAATTGTGCTGTTAAATAATTTTCACATTCTTCAATTAATATACCTACGTGTTCAACGAAAGTCTGTAGTATTTCTATGTATTTATAGTTAAATATATTCACGATGTAATTAAATATAAACAAAAAATTGCTTTTCTCAACTTTTTGTCTTAATAGCTCTTTATCTGAGTT
>NW_026105089.1:0-789 GCF_025091365.1 Daktulosphaira vitifoliae
AATTTAGGTAAAATGAAAAATATTACTATGTCATTGTCTATATATTATTATTTTATAATTTAGTAACTTTTTTTATTCAAAATTTAAATAAATTTTTAAATTTTGTTTTTGATAAATTAGCTTCTAAGAGACTGAAAAAAAAATCACATACTTCATAATTATACCAGCAAAATTATTTTATTTTAGAACTTGGGTTTGAAGTTTAAATAAAACATATTTTATCTCAAAATTGTAGTAATACAAATATAAGCAAAAATGTTGTTGTTTGGGGTATTTTATTTGACCAATGTTGGATATTTGGGAATTTGGTCAATTCAGGAGCAACGAGGTTCTATCGGGGTTGTAGAGTCCGAGGGTTTAGAATAGTAAAGACAAGTAGATATAAAAAGATTTGTATTAAGTTCCTCTCATAGAGGTATTAAAAATGACCTAACTGATAAGTACCTGAAATAATACACTGAGGCAATGAAGAGGCGGTGGCCATCTCACGAATACCATGTAATGTAATTATGTATAGGGTACGAACTAGTCAGTAATAATTAATAAAATTTGAATATAAATATGTGATCTGTTGCTTTATCAGATTATTAATTCTAAATAATTGGGTTAATATAAATTTACTTACTTCTTTTATATATCTTACGTTCAGATTTATACTTTTCCTTTTTAATAAATAAATAAAGNAAGATTTATACTTTTCCTTTTTACTAAATAAATAAAGTATTGACACAAAAATAATTGTACTTGATATCGCTTTAAAATGTACCGATGAAAACACAGGGTCGCGGC
>NW_026105090.1:0-789 GCF_025091365.1 Daktulosphaira vitifoliae
TATTAATTATTTTTAAATTTTAAATAAAATGTAAAAAAAAAAATCTTAGATAGCTATTTTGTAGAGTAGAATTTAAGAAAAATTTTAATTTTAATTATTGAGATATAGCTATAGACCTAACGTATAACTATTATTAAAAAAAAAAAATCAACTAAAAATATTAACTGGATCAAAAGTTATTTAAGTTGTCAGTGAGTGGTGGGCCACTCTGTATAATAAAATAAAAAACATAATCTTTTAGATAAGTGTTTTATGTGTATGTTATCTATTTTTTAATCAGAGGTGCACATTCAGTCAAAAATTTAGGCATGCTTAAATTATTGATTCCAATGATCATTAATATTTTTAAAAATATAAAACTGGTAGGTACTAGAAAATAATAAAACATATTGAACCAAATTAACTAAAAAGATAAAGGATCTCAATTATTATACCTTATATTTTGTCTTATTATATACAATGTATACATAATAAAAATATATAAATATCTACATGTGATAAATTCAATTTCCATTTTCTTATTGAATATTATTTTTATTATACATTTGTAAGTAGGTTGTACGCACANATATTATTTTTATTATACATTTGTAAGTAGGTTGTACGCACAATAAACAGGGTATTGCACCATAAGTATGTGATAATATAAATAGTTTGAACAACTTAATTATTTGATTTTAATAATTTAATGTTAATTAATTATATTATTATATGTTTATTAATATATTATTTAATAATTTTAATAATTTTGTGATTTTGAAAATAAATAACAATTATTACAAAATATAT
>NW_026105091.1:0-788 GCF_025091365.1 Daktulosphaira vitifoliae
TGAATTTGATTTTGAGAACTGCCTATAAAAAGTCGTATTGATATATGAAAGTTTGTTTTAATTTATATTATACTTTCAAAAAAACGATGACTTTAATCTTATAATATAAAAATAGCGAGCTGTACATAGTTTGATATATCGAGACAGTTATGTCACTAGTACGCGCTATAAATTTGCAAATGTAAAAAAAAACTGGCTGTACTATGCTAACATTTTCAGAAAGAAATGTCGCATGTACGAGTTTTAACATTTGTTATAAAAAAGTCATTTGTTATATGTATCTTAAATAAATTGATACATTCAGAATTATTTTACAAGGCTATTGAATTGTGATAATTTTAGTGGTATCTTTAATCTAAGAACAGAATTTTTTTATTTTTATTTTACATAGTCAAATAATGTTCATATTAATAACTGCGTTTTTTTTTTATTAAAAACATTAAATTTCTCGTACGTTATAATTTATGTAATCAATATTTTTTTGTGGGTAAAAACGCAAATAAGATATGATGAATTTAAAAATCTAGTACATTTAGATGTAAAGGCATAACTAAAAGCTAAGGGGCACTGACCTAAAAAAAAAAATGTAAGATATATATGTGTTCTTTTATAAAAATAAATTTTGGTATGAAAAAATAATAATAACAAATACCTAAGGTTCTACTTTAGTTTTAACTATGGAAAGATGCCGGGAAAATTGGAAACCTGTTTAGATTTAAATTTAACAGTGATTAAAATCACTATTGTAAGTCGTCTCATTAAGAATGTGCCCAAGATGTTCTGTATTC
>NW_026105092.1:0-788 GCF_025091365.1 Daktulosphaira vitifoliae
AGCGATTAGAATAAAAAATGGGGTGACAAATTGTATTTCAAAAAATGAATTTCACAACTTAAATAATCAAATTAAATTTAATCTAAAAAAGAAACCTAAAGATCAGATAGATATGGCTATCAAACATTTAAAAAATTCTTTAGTTACTATTCAAAATACCCTTAATAAAGTATATATAGGTAGACAAATATTTAAACACTATGAAGAACCCACAATAATATTCTTCTCAGGAAATACAGATGAAAACATTTTAATTAACCTGGGTCTTAAGGGAATAAACACTCTGAATATAATAGTTAAAAAATATGACAAACACATAGAAAAATTTATCATATCAAATTCAAACAATGATAGTCATAAAATAATGGAAGAATGTAGTGATGAAATATTAAATAATGAATTCTTTATATCCCTTGAAACTTTAACACCAAAGGGAATTTCTTCCAAGATCTTAGCTGTTACAAAAATTCCGTATGTTCAGAAAGTAGGGAATTTATTAGGCTTGTCAGATACACATACTTTAATATGCGGGAAAAAACATATATCACATGGAGAGCCCCATGACCCATCATTTGATGTGATCATGACAGATTGCCTCTTAGCATACTTAGCGAAATCCGTTGGATATAGCGAATTAAAACAAATTATTTTTTCCCATTTTTCAGAAAATAATAACAATAAATGCTTCTAACAATTACTACATTCATAAGTAATAAATCTACATTAACAAATAAAATTTATTAAAGAAAATTGATTTCACTAGTATACTTAACATTATAAATTAGTTA
>NW_026105093.1:0-788 GCF_025091365.1 Daktulosphaira vitifoliae
TTTTTTTTTTAATCCCTTATTTTTTTTTTTTTGACAGTTTTATCACAACGCATCATATACGTTTTACTGCATATACCAATATATTTTTTTTTAATTTTTCCACCACGTTGTTAGGATCATAGTTAGATGAGTCGAATTTTTCTATGTTTTTTTAACATCATAAACATTTACAGTTTGTATTTCGTAAGATAAAGAGTCGTTATCTGTGTATAATAACTTGTACTTATTTCCATACATCTTTGTCATAAAGTTGTAGTGAAAATCGTATATAAATATCGTATAGAAATATCCAATACTGAAAACCCAACGTAATTTGGTCTATCATATACAATTTCAAATTTTTTTAAGTGGATAGCTGCCATATTATCATTAAAAATAGCTACACTATCGAAATTTGGTTTTGATATTAAAACACTTCCCCCGTATCTTTTCACTATATTTTTTCATTTATTTACAATTTTAACGTCAATTCTTTTTTCAGGATTATCCAGACATTTGCCATAAATCCTGTTAATCATGAGTTTAAAACATTCAATTTCGAAAGCTGACTTGGATGCCATACGTTTTCTCGTATTCAAATCTGTATATGCCTTCATCCAAGCCGACTGATCGAATTTTAATACTTTATTTATTTTTTTTACCTTTAGTCCTAAACTAATAGCCTGTTTTAGAGTCCGATAATGAAAAATATAATTTTTTTTATCATTTAAATTTGGAATTAATTTTTTTAATTTTGAATTCGGCGGTTTTATATTTTCGGGGTATAATGGCGAGTCTGAATGGAGCTC
>NW_026105094.1:0-788 GCF_025091365.1 Daktulosphaira vitifoliae
TAAATGACTAGTTGATAATAATGTTTGAACTAGTAATTCATAACTTATTAACAATTTAGAGTAAAGACTGGAAGTGAGAGATAAAAGTAATTATTAAAATTATATGTAACTATAAGAAATTAAGAACTATATTTTCTACATCCTAGTTAATTAAAATATGATAATCAACTAGTGATTAAATCACTAAATGATAACGTTACTAAGTGATAACATTTCTAATTCGGTTGGTGTCATTATGTGATTGGCGTTGATAATGTTAATATTGTTTCCAAATTACACAATCACGATATTTTTTTAGAGCTTTTTGACTTAAATATTTTTAATTATTATGTTAAATACGTATTAAATATTTTATATTTACTTATTTATTTGAAAATATAGCACAATAAAAATGAAATAACAAATTATATTGAAAATATTCAATTATTAATCAACCTCCGAATGCAGATTCTAATCCTTCTTAGATAAACATCTAAATGAATTTTTTCTTTTAAATGTAATTATTTAAAACCATTTTTTTTATTTGCTCATATTTTATTGCATAGCTATTTAATGAGATACCGAACTCTTCAATGATTGACTGGTGTTTGTGTAATGAGAAGTAAATTTAAATTTTTGTTTTTTTAATATGTTTGAGGAATTTACATAAATACACACGATGTCACGAATTGATACTTTATATGAATAATATTCAATATTATTGGCTATTAATAAATTAGCAATGACAGATTCATAAACATTCCAAGAATTAATTGAGAATATTTACTGTAGAGCAGTACTTCTTCTTC
>NW_026105095.1:0-788 GCF_025091365.1 Daktulosphaira vitifoliae
TTATAAAAGCGCATTTTAATAAGTTAATTTTTTTTTAATATTTACCCAAGTAATAATTAACACGTTAAAAATAAATGTTTATTTTCTTAGCAGAAAATCTATACTCAATACTACAATTGAGTGATATTTTCAAGACTTAAAAATAACCATAGATTAATTATTAAAAAATATAAACAGCATAAATCGCACAAACTTATAGTGTAAAAGCAAATGGCATAATTATTCTGGCGTTTATTGCACTGTTGGATAAATTTAATTAAACAAGGATCGGTATTTTATTTCCGACGCGATTGCATTTAAATGTGTACACAATCGTAAATCAGCAGGACAGTTAAAATTGTCAGGGCAAGTTTTCATTAAGGAAATACACTGCTCCTTCAGCGGGTTACTTGGTTTTTCGTACTGAAAAAAAAAGACATTGATTTTTTACCAGTGTTGTGTGTAACCTTATACACGACTTGCACTGCACACCTTCCTTGACTCGTCCCACAACATCTCCATCGTCACTGAGTAATTCAATATTATTTTCATAACGCAAGGCAAATATATTTATACGTACACTGCCCTGTTGTGTTGAGTCGTTGCTAACCGGATTACGCGTGTGCATAAATCGAGAAGCGTGAAAAAAATGTTGAACCGAAGCCTTTTGGGATACTTTAATAGCACTGGGAAATAGGAAGACCCGTGACGGGGAAAAAATTGATTATTATTACTATACCCATTGCCGGTTATAACTTGATTATGTCTTCGGAGTTACTCGATGCAATTGCCTAAACCATTTGCCCAAA
>NW_026105096.1:0-788 GCF_025091365.1 Daktulosphaira vitifoliae
ATGCTGTTTTTCTAAATATGTAGTTATAAATTAAAACATATTTACAACGTTAATTGTACTGTATTGTAATCAAATAGCATTACATTATCTATAATGATTTTTAAGTATAATTACGAAACATAAAACAGAAATTCTTATTACTTTTTAAGAATAATTAATTATTAGTATATATATATATCATAGTGGTCCTTATTTAAAGAGGTCAAATTTTTTTGAGAAATTTGATAACGAGTACTCTAACTTTTGTTTTATATTTTAAGAAAATAATTTTGAGAAAGTTTGGTTGTGATAAGTCGACCTCTTTCTGTGTCAATCTATCAAAACTTAAACAGTGTTTCATCAATTAAATTTAAATTGTATAATTTGCACATTGGGATTCTTAAATCCTCTCTAATTTGTCTGGATCAGAAAATAGGGATCAATTACCGGTTATTATAACTGATCCCGACGTAGAACAACTTCATGGGGTACCAAATTTATCATCTGGGACTAGAAAAGTAATTTTATCTGCAGTGTATGACACAATAAATGAATGGAATATGTTNATGTATGACACAATAAATTAATGGAATATGTTAGTAAACGTCCGAGTATTTGTCTTTGACAGAACGGCTTCTAACAGTGGATATTCTAATAATGGAGCATGTATGCTACTGGAACAAATGCTAAACAAAATCAATACTTTTTTTTGCTTGTCAACACATATAGGAAATTATTTTTCAATCTGTTTTTCCCATACTCCAAACTAACAAAAATATTCGGTACCAAAATTCCTATTTTTAAGCGTT
>NW_026105097.1:0-788 GCF_025091365.1 Daktulosphaira vitifoliae
TGTACTGATGTAAATTCCATATAAGAAAATATCGACCTAAAGCATAAAAAAAATTCCTCCATACAAAAAATGTTAGTAAAAATAAAAAAAAATAGCTTTTTTTATCCTTGATATAGTAAACAATAGTCATTGGCCACTGACGGCGAAAATATTATTTTATATTCTTCGATCGTTTTCATTGATGTATAACAAGTCGACTACCAATATATTGGTATATGCTACCTTAACAAATTTTCATACACTATTCGGTATACTACTAAAACTGTGCAGAGTATACCTGTGGACGAACTGGTTTCCCTCTTTGATCGGTTCAATGTACTCTCTATTTATTTTATATTCAGTAGTATAATCATGCAAGACGCAGCCCTCTATTGGTATCTGAGCAGAGCTTCCCTATTTTTAGCAAATACTAGAAGATAATTGCCATTTAAGAAATTTCAAACACATGAATTTATTTTAAAGTCATAAATTATCTTAAAATCAGGGACTAAAATCATTAAATATTTTAGAGGCTTCGATTTAAGAACTAGGTTTTGATTACGTTTATAGATTTTTTTGTTGATCAGTATCAATTAGNATTACATTTATAGATTTTTTTGTTGATCAGTATCAATTAGGAAAAATGATTTATATATTAAAGGTTAGTAACCTTTAATATATAAATTAACCTTAGTAATTATTTATAGAATGGTTATGGAACATTTGTGAAACTTTAAGATGCGTTCAAGAATTTTATGTAGAGTTTTGTAAAATTTCATAAAATATATTTTAATTTTTATGGAATTTTA
>NW_026105098.1:0-787 GCF_025091365.1 Daktulosphaira vitifoliae
ATTCCGTTTCGTATTTTGTTTTAATAATTAAAGCATTAAAAATGTCACATGTATTAATAAGATTAAAACTTGATGTTAATTGCACTAAGTTTATCAATGATTTGCGTTCTTTGATTTTGCTCTATTCGCATATGCATTAGGGATCAAATACATTTTCAAAGCGTGAAAATAATGGTAACATAAAAATATTTGATCCTTTTATAGGTAATGCGCTGATGGTTGTAAATCATTTGTCTGTCCACGTAGACGTGTCAGAGATGTGCACGGAAAAAGTGAAGATACACACGCATTTTAAAAAGATTATGGCCGAAAGACAAAGTGCGAAAACGTGGCAACGATCCAGTACTTAAAATATAATAATATCGCCGCAGTGTATCCACCAAAGGGCCGAGGAAACCGAAGAGAAACATCGGCGGCAACCATCCAATTCGTTAGATTTATTATTATTTATTAGATTGTTTAACGCTTCTGACTTTATCGGTGCATTTCTCTCTTTCCATCCGACGAATCGCTCAACGAGCACAACGTTCACGCAGTTGATAATTATTCGACCAAACATGATATAATTCAACCGGACAATGTACACTGACGGAACGAAAATTAAAGAAAATATTAATCGTTATCAGCAAAAAAAGTTTAAAATTATGCAACAATAGCGGGTGAATATTTTTTATTAGATTATAAGTAGTATGCGATTTTCGCATACTCATCGCATTTTCATACAAAACAGGTTAAGAGGTTTATTTATTCTGTTTTATTTGCCACCGACAAAAGCACTTAGAAGCCA
>NW_026105099.1:0-787 GCF_025091365.1 Daktulosphaira vitifoliae
CACCAAAGTTAAACGTTTTCATAAGAAAATGAATGAGAACAGTAATTAGTATACTAAAATCATGATTAGTGTGGTAGATACCCACTCTAAAAAGTTCATCTAAAACCTTAGTATACTAATAAATATTATTTGGCATACCAATATTCAAAAATACGGTTTTTTAATTTCACATTAATAGTTGCACTAAAACGACGTGTTTTAGTATACTAAACAGATTAGTACATCAATATAAAATTCAAATATAGACTACATTAAGAAATTGAGTGGGTTATGATAAAAAAATCACTCTGTATAGACAAATTTTTTATGGTATATTATTAGATATAAACATTTAAATATTAAAATTTGTTTGAGTTAATATACATGTATAATAGATAAGGGATTACAAATACAAATAAGAATATTATTAAAGCAAATTAAGATAAATTTTTTAATGAAAGTATAAATTATAGCAAATTATTAACGTTTATTATGCTTCTCATGGTTTATTCTAAAATTTAAAGTAGTAATTATTGTTCTTTATGATAAAAATAAGTTAGTATATTAATTATTTACAGTGAAATGAAATATTCATGTAATTATTTTTTTTAATTAGATTATTTTTTATGCATATTTCAATAATCTTCTCTATTTTACTATAATGAAATTATTTTAATCATATATTAACATATCTAATAATAATAATAATAACAATATACCTAAACTTATTTTAAATAAATTAATTTTACCATTACAATTAATTTTTCATAATCATGTAAATTTTTACTTCATTACAGTGCAATATTAA
>NW_026105100.1:0-787 GCF_025091365.1 Daktulosphaira vitifoliae
CACGTATGAAGTTTTGTCAATCGCTGGCCTCTGTTATAATATTATTATCATTACCTTTGATTACGTGACCCATTGATGAATGCGTTTTGCGAAGACATATCCTTGGGCACCAGTGTCATATAAGAGAAGAATTGTCGGTATTAGATATAGTAATCGAGAGCTGCAGTGTTTATTTTGCTGATCCTACCGGAACTTAAATTAATACGAATTTATTTTGCGATGATATCCAAACAATACGCTGTGAACCTATTTTGATTCCATCGTTTATTTTAATTATATCATGAATTGAAATGTGCCACTCGCAATTTCAAAAAATGTGACACAATTCTTTTGTTTGTTAAAAGTTGTTCGCTTTTTTTTTTTTGACAACCGACGGGTCAATTGTATAATCCAGTGCGAAAAATACACTGTGTAGTTGCTATGACAGTAAGTATATAATTATTTTACCGCGTAAAACTGATTTAGTCGAAAGAACAAAAAAAAAACAACTCCAGAAACGCATAATAAAAAAAATTAATAGCGACATGTCCTACGAAGGGAATAGATTCAAAAATACCCCAGAAAAATTACGAGAAAACTAACAATGCCACGGACTTTCAAGTTGTTTTTTTATATTATATGTTTTTGTTAACACACAAGTGTAACGACAAAAAAAAAAAAGAAATTGTTCACGCTTTTAAACGAACCATTGTAAGACTTAGGGAAGTTTTAAGTAATTTACTCAAGACGAGATTTTCTAAAAACGCAATAGCAATAATAATAACGTATTGATGGCTAAACTGACTGT
>NW_026105101.1:0-787 GCF_025091365.1 Daktulosphaira vitifoliae
ATCCAAACAACAGCCCTTTTAACAGAGGAGGTGGAGTACTAATCGCCATCAAAAATTCACTCAAATTCCATCCTATTACATTAAGTACCTCGAATGTCGAGCCTATTTAACTGTTAACTCTTATCATCTGTTAGTATGTTGTGTATACTTACCTCCTCATACACCTCTTCCAATAGTACAATCCCACGTTACCTGTGTTGAGAAAATTATATCCTCGTATAAACCTCATTCTATTATCCTATGTGGAGACTACAATCTCCCTAATGTTACATAGTCATCTGACGAGCTTGGGTTAATTGCGACTGATAATCACAATATTGTGTCAACAACTATCATTGATTCCTTTTGTTACTTAAATTTCTTTCAGCATAACCTCCTCCCCAATAGTCATGGCAGTATTTTAGATCTTATTTTCTGTAACTCCAATAGTCACTGCTAGAGCTGCATTTGAATCACTTGTCATTCCTGACCCATTTCATCCACCTCTTCACATCATATTTCCTTTCCTAACTGAAAATATAGCAGATAACACCCATACTTTCAAAGACTTCAAAGTTGCGAATTACTCCGCTATTTCGCAATTCGTCAACTCATTTAACTTTGAGGTGACCTTTTCACAATATTCAATTGACGGTGCTGCCTCTATTTTCAATGAAGCCTTACTTCATGCAATTGAGTTGTTTGTTCCTACTAAAACATACAAATTTCCTCTACACTTAAAAATCTTATTCTAGAGAAAAAACGTGCCCATGCAATTTTTAAACGGTCTAAGTTGCCAAATGACTAC
>NW_026105102.1:0-787 GCF_025091365.1 Daktulosphaira vitifoliae
GGTCCGGTTTACAGTTAAGCGGTGGCTGAGAAGGAGCTGACACGACCGCGGGGTGTCAACGTGTGACAACGCCGTGGCCGTATCAGTTTATCACTTTTATATCGTTACCTATTTTACCCATTAGCTCTCTATAAAGGTAGAATTATAAATAAATGGGTTTAACTTGTATGCTGAGTATAAATGTACTTTATTTAGTTGGTCTTATTCATAATTTTGCTATCAATATTATATTTTATAGTACTACATTATTTAAATTCTCTTATATTTAGTTACTCCATTTGTTATTTTTAAAATAAAAAATGGACTGTTCTATTGGAATGTATTTAAATGAAAAGTGTCATCAAAATGTTTACCATAACAAACTAAATGCTAGTGATGGTGTAGGTGATACTACAAAAAGGCTAGTNAGTGATGGTGTAGGTGATACTACAAAAAGGCTAGTCACCAAATATATTTTACAATGTGTTAATAAAAATCATATTTTAACTCCAAAAGCTATGTATGATTATTGTGAAGAAAACATAAAATGAATAAAATTTTTTTTTGTTCCTTCAAGTGAAGTACAAGAAAATAAAAAATTATTAGAAACTAGATTTGTACAAGCAAAAACAATACCCGGCACAAGATAAAGACACCGTATAGTACCACTACAAAAAAAAAACCCATCACATTGGAGTCGCAGCATAGTGGGGACGTTGCATAGTAAGGTCCAGTATAGATTTAATCTGACAGTGATTAAAATCACTATCATAAGAAACGCTTAGATGCAAATCAGTAGATAGTGTTT
>NW_026105103.1:0-786 GCF_025091365.1 Daktulosphaira vitifoliae
TTGCTTGTTTTACCTATTAAAAAATATATATTTCTGATAAATACTCTTTCACTGAATGACATCATCTATTAACATTTTCAAAAAGGCAAGCTTAAAAAAAATAATTTTTTGAATTTTTAAAATTTCGTCTAAACAGTTTCTTTAAATTCTTAAATTTATAAATACCAAATCTTCGATTTTACTATAAATTTCACTTTTAATAAAAAAATATAAAAATCATAATATATTTTCAACGAAAATAAAACACTTAGCTAGCGGCTAAAGTCCTTTTTATAGCGTTGTAATTTTAACGATTAAAAACGTAAAAAAAATATGTATATAAAGCTGTAAAACGAAAACTATAACTACATTAACAACTTTTAGATTACAAAATCATAAATAAAAGAAATGAAAAAATTAAAAACGTTATAAAAAAACTCGTTTTACAATTTTTTAAATCGTTTTAAAATGTTATTAGACGTTTTATTATAACGCTATTTAATACTGGTAAATAACGTTTATATCAAAAAATCTACAAACTAATAGTTTCTCAAATGTTTAAAATATATAATTATTATTTTAATGTAGTAAATTGGCGATTATTTAAGTTATTACAATATAGGCTTTCGAGAAATAACGTTATAAGAATTTAAAACGTAAAAATATAATTTTTTTCTCAGATGATTAGTTCTACCTAAAAAAGGTATACACTTAAATAAGTTTTAAAAATAATAAAAATACTGAATTTAATACTTTCAAGAAAAAATAAGTTGTTTTAAATACAAGAACCATACAAATTCTATAAAT
>NW_026105104.1:0-786 GCF_025091365.1 Daktulosphaira vitifoliae
TATTCCACACATCATTTATGTCTCCCTCGAAATTCCACACCGTCCTCTCTTTTACCGTCTTTACAAACTCTTTTTCATTTTCCCCTTTCAATTTCCACCACCGGATTTTCGATTTCCCTTGTGTTTCTTCTATTTTTATTTATTCTCTTTCCGGTATATCACAACTCCATTACCATCAGTCTATGTTGTGTAGTTACATTCTCGCCTGGTATAACTTTACAATCTTTTACTCGCTTTACGCTCTCTCTCTTCCACATAAAAAAATCGATCTGTAATCTATTCCTCCCACTCTTATATGTTATATAATGTTCTTCCCTTTTTCTAAAATAAGTATTAACCTCAACAAGATCATACGATACTGCGAAATCCAGTATTCTTTCTACAGCCTTATTCTTCCCACTAAAACCATATCCTCCATGTAGTCTGTCATATCCTCCCCTCTCATTATCTACATGTCCATTCATATCTTCACCTATCATCGCATCCTCATTGCCAGGTACCCCTTGTATCACCTCATCCATCTCTCTCCAAAACTCTTCCTTGTCTATTTCATCACATCCCACTTGTGGTGCATAGGCACTCATTACATTCTACACTTTTACTTCGAATATCAATTTACACCATAATTCTGTCACTTGTCCTAGCTACTTCTACTACTTTACTTTTCATCTCCTCATTCATTATTATCCCTACACCATTCTTTGTACTAGACTTACCAGAGTATATTATTTTATAACCCTCACCTATTTCTCTTGATTTCTATCCTTTCCCCTTAGTTTCCTGTAC
>NW_026105105.1:0-786 GCF_025091365.1 Daktulosphaira vitifoliae
TATAAGAGCAAAATGTTTGTATTTTTATTTTAATCATAATAACAAATTCAAAATAGGGGTTCCCATTTAAGAAAATTCAAATTAATGCTTTTTTAACCCTCAAGTGATGAAAAAAATCATGTTTTTACTACAAATTACTGTAGTTTTTGTAATCAAACAATATTTTCCTTACCAAAAATTAAAAATTATCAATAGTTATCGAGAAAATGAGTGTCTTATTCTTAATGGATCACTCTGTATAATATTAAGTTCTTTTAGATGAAAAAAAATACTATGCATAATTTTGAATTCTAGGAGTTAATGAGAATTAAAACTAAAAAATTATATAATTTTTGGTAAAAATGGCCGATTTTGAAATGTTTTTTGTATAGTAATAGAAAATTTACACCATTTAAAGATAAATCGAATTTAAAGTTTTTTTAAGTACAAGATAATTAAAAATGAAAGATTTTCTGACGATTTGTTTTCTATGATTCATCAGTCTGTAAAGTCGATAATAATGTAGCTCTAGGTGGATATAATTGATCGGACAAACTATTTGAATAATGCTTTGATAAAAATAAAGTTTTTGGTGGTAATATTTAAGACAAATACAATTTACTTTAAAATGAAAAAAGAAAAACTATGCGACATCTTGATTTCTAGGAGTTAATCTTGAATTAAAGCCAAAAATCATACAATTTTGGAAAATTGGCCAATTATGTCATTATTTATATAGTAACAAAATGAATACATTTTAAATTATTACAAAGCTTTTATAATGTAATATATTATTAAAGAAAAAAA
>NW_026105106.1:0-786 GCF_025091365.1 Daktulosphaira vitifoliae
AAAAAAATTAATAGATAACATTTTAAATAAAATAACTCAATTAAATAAATACCTTTCATTAATTTTTGGTTTCATCCACTGAGGAATGGTAAATCCTGATGAAATTGAACGATCCGCAGAACTCATCGTAGTAGGATTTAACTGACTAGAATTTATAGGGATGTATATTATTGAAGAGCACTTTTAGTCCTTCAAAAACTTCAAATTTTTAGTTAAGAATAAGCTTTTGCTATGACACAATTTGACTGAAAAAAGTAAATTGTATTTTTTTTGTTATTCTATAAAATATAATGACCTTGATAAATAAATTGATTAAGGCCAAATAAATAAGTAATTTTTAATAAAATAAATTTACTTTTAAGTTGCTATAATTTAAGGATAATTTAGATTGATAGATTCTCATCATTCCCATTACTTTGGGTGGTTAAAACAATTAAACAGAGTTAAAACAATTGAATATCGCACAGCTGTATCCACAGACAACTACACTGGCAACTGAAGTGTTGTATTGTAAACAGTATAGTCAACAGCGCCTCAACTCAATAAACACTTATCTAGTTGATTTTTAGATAAAGAATTAATACTCTACACATATTTTTAGTAGTACTCGTTCAATAGTATTATGTTATCTCAAAACTATAAAAAAGTGTTTCATAATAAGCAGGATGGCCAACTTAAAATTTTGTCATATTTTTATTACATACACTACTAAAATTAATGTAGTACAATAGGTGTAAGATCTGTGGATTATTCATTAGGACAGAGGCATCATTTTAGTTTTTTTTG
>NW_026105107.1:0-786 GCF_025091365.1 Daktulosphaira vitifoliae
CAAAATTATAAAGGGTCTTATTATATCTAATTTCCCTGTCTTTAAAATTGTTATTATATAATTATACTTAAAGTTTTTTTAAAAAGATGGAAGGGATAAGCGCCCTTCTCACAATTTGCGCCGATGGCACTTACGAGTTAAAAAGTTAAGTTAGTTTAGTAATGGGAACTGTTATTGTTACTTTCAAAATAACAGTTACTGTTAATTTCTCGAAAAAATGTCATCTTAGTATAAAACTCTTAATAACAGTTTTTATATCCGACTTGAGCAATGTTTTAGGGAGATGAAGATTTTCAATCTCCGGAAGTAAACACTCCATGTAAAACCTACTAAAATATTGGTGATTGTGTTTCACAAAATACACAAAACGTTGTAAAGTTTAAATATCAAAGTATACTGATTACAACACAATAGTCAGAAATTAAAACTTTCAGTGTAACATTATAATGCACATTGAAGCAGGAAATGAGAGTTCACTAAATAAATTCATACTTGGTCAGTATAAAATTTGTGATTAATATTACCAAGAAATAATCTACATAAACAAATGTATTTATGCACACCTTTGTTTATACTGATTATCAAACATAAACGAATATAGGAACCGAAAAATAAACGCCATTTCACATTTATCAAAAACCGCTTTATCATATATCATTTTTCTTTCATTTCGTTTAAATTCAATTTCCAAATAATTATTATTTATGACAAACTTTAAATTAAACTAGGCGTGAAAAACCTCGTATAAGCAAGGAATGGAAATTAAAAATGTTTATCTATAAATTA
>NW_026105108.1:0-786 GCF_025091365.1 Daktulosphaira vitifoliae
TATTGTAAATAATAATTTAGATATTTTATAATATTTCTAATAAACATCTTTTATTTATATTAAAAGCATATGATAGATATCGCTCAATACTAATATGGCTAATATGTTAATATTAAAATTATTTATAATAAAAATATAGTCATTAGACTTCTTTACTACGTTGTAAATTTGTTAACGAGTATCATCAACAAGATAAAACTAAGCAATATATTCTATACACACTTTTAATAGATAAAGTACTAGGAATATCCAATATATAACTAGTCAAGTAGCTAAACAAGTCACAAATATCAGAATTGATTTTAGTTTTATAATTATATTCGATTGAAACACTATTTATATACATTGGTGTTTTAATATTGAAAAGAATCATTCCACCAGGATACGTTTTATACTATTTACTTTGATTTTTGCTTTTATTATCGTCACTATATCGTAGCCTACACTATGATCGTATAAATCATGTCAGCTTTACTTATGTACCAATATTTATTGCATATTTACTACGAGAGTAATAAACTTTTGAAAACAATAATAATAACAATGAAACGGCTTAAAATTATAAACACCCTTGGGCCTTATTCTGCGGTTAAAACTAATAATACCATTTATTTGATGTAATGGATTCATATTATTTCTTATCCCACTAACACACGATTTGGTTAGACATAAAATTCTTGTAACTATAGATCACTTCTACTAGTGATGATACCTGTAGCATTTTAATTAAATGCCATAAAATATTAGACCGAAAATTATGAGGACAGCTTGTATTGTCATAAATAC
>NW_026105109.1:0-786 GCF_025091365.1 Daktulosphaira vitifoliae
TGTATATAATAATAATCAATATTTTATTCTTGTCTACAGATTAACTTATGTAAAGTACAACAAACATAATTATTTAATAAAATTTATTGTTTGACTGCATACTTAATATTAAAACGTCTATAAAATAGTTATTAACAATTTCTAAATGTTTTAATTATTTTATAAGTAGGGTAAAATATGTTTTAGATGAATTCCTGATTTTGCTTAATGTTTATAACGAAGACACCTATTGTTATTAGTGATTTTAATTGTTATTATAATCATTCATATTACTTAGGAGTACTCAAATGTATACTTAAGGGGGGTGTCAATAAGTCTTTGGCGTACAAACATCGATTGCAATAAANGGGGGTGTCAATAAGTCTTTGGCGTACAAACATCGATTGCAATAAACTATAATACTACTATTATTATTATTATTATTACTAAAAAAATTTCAAACTGAGAGGGAAGTATTTTATTATATGGCGTTAAAAAAAAAGGCGATCAAGTAACATATATTGTGGCACCCCTTCTAAAAATCGTATGTACACCACTGAAAGTACCAAATGAAACAAATAAAAATATCGTCTTAAATAATTAAAAAAATAAATCACCATAAAGACTTACAAGTCTTAGAGAGTTCATTAATTTCTAATAAAACATCACTGTTTTGCCCTATATATTATTATTTATTTGTTATTACTCTATTTATCCTCGGCGTTCTCTCTGAAAAGCTATACTTGTGTTAGAGGAAACGAGAAAATCTTCAGACTGTTGCAACGGAAATGAAGCCCAGTACCTACA
>NW_026105110.1:0-786 GCF_025091365.1 Daktulosphaira vitifoliae
AACTTTTTTATATACATACATGATATCGTTACTTTTCATTTGATATATTTTTTTTATAAATCTGACCCTTTACCTGCCCACAGAGGGGGATTTAAAAAGACAACTTTATCACAAAAAATTAACTTTTTTAACTTGATACTTGAAGACAAAATATTTCCGAAATTTTTTAAAGAAAAAAGTAGATTATATTAGCTTTAATTTGAGATATAGATAAAAGTGCCACACTTTTCAGAACGTTTTAAAAATTTAAGTGGAAAAAGTTAATTTTTTGTGAAAAAATTGTCATTTTAAATCCCCCCCGTGGGCAGGNGTTTTAAAAATTTAAGTGGAAAAAGTTAATTTTTTGTGAAAAAATTGTCATTTTAAATCCCCCCCGTGGGCAGGTAAAGGGTCAGATTTATAAAAAAAATATATCAAATGAAAAGTAACGATATCATGTATGTATATAAAAAAGTTATGGCAATTTTAAGTAAAAAAATTGAAAAAATTTTGAAAATTAGCGATTTTTAAATTTGTAATTTTGTGGGGTGTTTCCTCCATTTACGGGGAAAGAGGGAAATTTTTTCAATTTTTGAGAGTAATGTCTTCGACTATATATGATTTGTGATCTTTTTACGTATCATTGAAAGAAATCGGTTCGGTGAGAGCTAAGAAAAAGTGGTAACAGACACAAAAAAAAAAACACATCATAGTAAAACCAATACCTCTCAGCTTCGCATCGAAGCTAATAAAATAATGATGTGAACATAAACTGATTTAATTTTTCAACTTTTAAGCTATTAAGAA
>NW_026105111.1:0-785 GCF_025091365.1 Daktulosphaira vitifoliae
ATAAAGTATATTACATAAGCTTTAATTTATGGTATATATAAGTGTCAGTATTTCCGAAACACTTTCAAAAGATAATTTGAAAAAGTTGCCATTTTAAAACCTTTCCTGTGGACTGGTAAAGGGGAAAATGTTTACAAAAATATATCAAATGATAGGTAAATACCTAAGATATTTATAAAAAATATATTGATTAGGTTATTTTTGAAAAAGTTATGGCAGTTTTAAGTAAAAAAAATGTAAAAAATGTAAAAAATTAGCGATTTTTAATTTTGTAATTTTTTTGGAGATTTCCCCCATTTACGGGGAACGAGAGAAATGTATTAAATTTTTGTGGGTAATGTCTTTGACTAGATACAATTTGTGATTTTTTTGACGTATCATTGAAAAAAATCGGTTTAGTAAGGAGCTGAGGAAAAGTGGTAACAGACACACAAAAAAAAAAAGTAAAAAATAAATACATCATAGTTAAATTAATATCTTCTCACCTTCGTATCGAAGCTAAAATAAGTGTTCATACATTTATATATTAAAATTAATAATAGATGCAGATAGTATTTAAATAGGAAAATTATAGACTCTTGTTAAAGATAGCAGAGAAAGCATAATAGTTGTGTTTTGGTAGCCATCAATGGCAATAGTATATGTGTATAACATTTTGATAAAACAAAAATGTACATTTCTTTTAATTAAACCAATAATGATACCGATTGCTGTTAGTGAATTAGTCAACTAAGAAAATATGATATATTGCTGATATATATATATCAGCAATATTGCTTAAAAAA
>NW_026105112.1:0-785 GCF_025091365.1 Daktulosphaira vitifoliae
ATTTTCAAAACTATCCTTTACAAATTAAGAAGAAGGTTTGCTCTAATATATAAATGTAGTCTCATTAATAAGACCCTTATAAAATAATATATGTTATAAATTATTTACACACATAATTTGGAAACTTATTTAAACAATGTTAAAATAGTGAAACTTACTGAAAACGAAGAAAATATTGAACCATAGAGGTATAATCCATAATAATAGCATTCTAAAGCATTCTAAATAATAAAATCGGCTAAAAAAAAATGTACAGTATATTTTCCCAGAATAAATTTATTACTATTTAATCTAGTTTAAAAATGGATTTTAGCTTCCCTCTCATTGTCGAAGTATAAAGCTTGTATTAGACAAAAAAAGATTAAAATAATTTCTGATGTTAAACATTTACATTTTATTAAAATTTTGATAGATTTTCTGCAAAATTAACAACCGTCAAAATTCAACATACTATGCTCTTATCATTTTCTAAAAGTGTAAACAAACAGGCATGTGAAATGATAATATAAGTGAAATGCTATAGGTGTAACGTCTACGTCTGCTCATTGTTGTTCAAAATCAACCGATAACCGACAATGCTCTTTCATCAAGTGTAACAGGTTTTCTGATCTAACTCAACAGGTGTACCACAGCATCCGTACCATATTGTATAATAGAAAATTTTAGGATAAACTTTTTAAGTTATAGTTGCCTCACTATGGTAAAATCTTAAATACGACCTTCGATGATAGCGGCGGATACGTAAACAAAAACTGTCAGAGAAAATTATACATCAAGCGGCCCTC
>NW_026105113.1:0-785 GCF_025091365.1 Daktulosphaira vitifoliae
CATTTCCGATTCTAGACTGGCGTCACGTTCTTTTTATAAAACGAGATATTTGCCTCGTATCTCTTAGCGTGTTCACTGTTCACAATCCGTGCCCCTCGTCCAGATTTCATGCACTACCAGTAAAACGCCAATAAAGTTAACCCGAAACCATTAATCATGAACCCGTCCACCGACTGTATACCTATCATAGTGTAAACCATAAATAAAATAACACTTTAATCTAAAAATAATGGATTGTTACCGACTAATCTATTTCAATTTTTCTTTCGTCGGCCGTGCGACCGGAAATCCGAGTTTTCCAACAAGTCGAAAAGAACAGATGTCCGGAAATCTCAAGTACAGACTATAAGGCGCGAAGGTGAAAAGTTTCTCATAAAGTTTTGGCCGACGAATGTTGTCCTAAGTAGTTTAACATCCATCGACATAATTCAATGTAAAAAAAAAATACGTTTTTCATTGGCATTTAATGCCAAGTGTAAATCTGAACGCGCAAAGTCTTAGTAAATACGTTAATAAAAATGAATAAGGTCGTCTCTTCATTGCCAATTGTTCCATGTAACGCAATTCGATTTCAAAGATCGATTTTAAATCGATAAATAATAAATCAAACCATTAATGGTTTATATTTTTTGCCGCCGTAAAAATGAATATTATGTGTTCACGTTTGATAATGTTAGCAGCCGAAATATGAATCGGTGAAATCAGTTTGAAAAAGTTGAAAAGTGAGTGTAAAGTTTGTCATATATAAATAGTTTATTACGGGTATGTAAAAAAAAAAAAAAAAA
>NW_026105114.1:0-785 GCF_025091365.1 Daktulosphaira vitifoliae
AATAAAAGAGATGTTTGGGTTACTTAAATGATTTAACAATTCATTTAAGATAAAATTTTTGGAAATATAACATTTAAAAATGGAGAAATTTTATGTTAACAATACTAAAGAATTAAAATTGCTTATTAAGTATCTATTTTATTTTGCGGGCAAAATTACTGAATTATCGTGCCAAACATTTCTCTTTTAAACTTAGTTTTATGATAATAATACAAAACCGTTGAAAATGTAATTAATAGAAAAAGATATATTAAACAATAAATAGAAAAAAATGATTTTATTAGATGAACGCCTCACATTCAATTTTACTTAAGGTTTTTTTTATATAACTATAATTTTCATTTTTATTTAATAAATCCTATCATACTAAGTTTAAACACTTACTTGTTTCGTGTTCACAGTTATATTTATCCAGTACACATTTGTTGCCAAAGCTTAAGTTTATTTTATCACCATCAGATCCACAAATTGGTTTGTAATCAGTTTTGCAGACTGTGTTACATTTGTTAAACGGGGAAATTGTAGTTGGCGGGGAAATGGTAGTTGACGGGGAAATAGTAGTTGTCGAGGTAGACATCTTTAGTTTGTGATTAGTACCAACTTTTTTATCATTAGCTGGTGCCCCATTCACAAGCATAACAGCAGCTAAACCTTCGTGTTTCAAATCAAAAAGTCATGTTACTAAACTTTGTTAGAGAAACTTCAATAAGATGCGTAATCTATTTTATACTAATTAGATATTAAAATATCATTTGGTATAGCTTGCCAATAATTCAATAGTAGTA
>NW_026105115.1:0-785 GCF_025091365.1 Daktulosphaira vitifoliae
AATAAATAAAATAGCATGATGATACATTATGAATCATAATTCATGATGTATGAATTTTAATTTCAAGGTAATTCGTTCTATCCTTTTCGGCATTGTAAGAATAACAAAAAATTTCACATTTTTGAATGGAGTTTATATTTTTTTGAAATAACCTAATGGGCATGCCATTTACAGTACAAATGAAATGTCTTGGTAACCGAATATAATATTACATTGTACGGATAAAACATATTTTGGACAACGTGATTGGCCGCAAAGGTAGGTGGTATGTTTACGTGCCTTTTGAAAGTCTTTCGTTTTTTCTCTGTGGTACGGATACTTATCCCTCGGGATGGTAGTCAAGGACGTGGAGTAAAAAGCATTTAAGAATATATTAAAGAATATTTAGGAGCGGAATATCATTCTACTACTGACCGTTATACCGTACGTTACATATTACATTTTAATTGATAAACACAATAAAGCGCACATAATATAAAAAAAATGAACATGTAATTATAATAAAATATCATTAGATTATATTATGATATTCTTTCGAAACTACCACTTATTAAACGTTAAAGTTTTACAAGTATTACATTTGTAGTTAATAATTTATGCATAACCATGAAAAATTTTTATAGATCACGTTATATAGTTCTTTGTGTTATATGAAATCTATAATAAAAATATCTAGCAATAAATATGTATTTGGTACTTAGTCAAGTTGAAACATTGGATATAATTGAAATTGTTGGGGAATTAATTATTTAAATTTAAATTATTTTTATTGTCTATTAAAAAAT
>NW_026105116.1:0-785 GCF_025091365.1 Daktulosphaira vitifoliae
ACTAGGGATTACAAATACAAGTATTGAATTGGTTTCTTATGACGTCGCTATTACATACACGGAGTGTTTAATGACAATTATTGTATTGCCTGTTGGTGTATTTATATACTTACAACAATGTGCCTTACTACCATTGATAATAAATGCTGCGTATCTGTAAATACCAATATCATAAGAAACAAACACAATTTTTTTAAGTAGAAAGTATTGTTATTTATAAGTAAAATTAATTATTATATGAGAATAATATGTGAACATTTATTACTTCATTCATAACTTTTCTCCATAAATTTAATTGACTTCTATTTTAACATTTATACTTTGTACTATTTTATCAGATGAATGGACTACAGTTTGCTATTTATAGTACTAATTGGACCGATAAAAGTATAAAATTAAAAAAAATGATCTTATTGGCTATGATTTTAAATAACACGAACAAATTAAAGATGAATATTACTCCACAAAAATCATTGAATCTAGAAGTATTTGGCTCGGTAAGTCTTTTTTTTTTAGAGAAAGAACTGAAATCGTTATATTTTATCAAATTCAATGTAAAATATATTCATTATAATGCACGTGACTTGATTAAAATAATAATAATAAATATATAATAATAATTATGAATTAATAATTTATTTTAGGCGATGCGTGTGTCCTATTCTATAATTTCACTCTTGGCAAAAGAAACAATTTCGAAATAAGAATTTATTTTGAATCTTTTGTGTTTTATTATATATTAAGTTCACTTTGTGTTAAATTTTACAATGTAATCTTTAAATTAA
>NW_026105117.1:0-785 GCF_025091365.1 Daktulosphaira vitifoliae
AGTTCATTTAAGTGAAGAGAAAACATTGAGTATACAAGGTATCTTTTTTTTTTTTGTCAAACTTTAAATGCTTGGAGTATTGTTTAAAAATTGCGCATCGAGTTAAAAAAAATTACTTAAGTAAATAAAAAAAATAACTTATTTTTTATTTAAAAATTTTAATTTTACTTTAAAAGTTTTAATTATAATTAAACCGTTTAAAATATTATGTACAGCTAATAATTATTATCTGTACGTATTGTTTTAAACGGTTTTTTAGAAAATAATAAATAATTATGTGTACAGTTAAATAAATTCTTTGTAACTATTAAAATGTACTTTATGAGTTTCAATGCGTACCAGAAAAAAGGTTGTATGAATGTTATGCTAGTTCATTGCGTATCATGGAGTTTTGTCATTTCATTTAGATGACTAAATTTGAATTTTGAATTTTAATTATTTTAATAGTTTATGATCTTGATGTTTGCTATTGCTTATCAAAAATAATGAGGTATAATAATAATAGAAAATTACATACCAACCGTCAACTTATGACAACTGTCAAATCGTCATTTTTACTGTTATGTATTTATCGATTCGAATGCGCTCTATATTATTCGTTCGTTTTTTAATTAAATTATTTCATTATACCTATAAAAATGTTAAAAACTGAGAAAAAAAAGAATGTGTTTTGCTATAATGTATATCTGTTTTAGAAGAAAAAATATCTATATGAAAATGTAACCAATATTATAAAAATAAATGTCTTGAACTCGTCCAATTAATCGAAAGGAAAATATTAAAAA
>NW_026105118.1:0-785 GCF_025091365.1 Daktulosphaira vitifoliae
TCAATAATAAAAGGATGTCTTAATTTTTTTAAATTTAATCTGTAAAAAAAATTAATTTTGAAAAAATACTCTTAAAGTCAATTCAAATCTGGGCCTCTTTTTTGTTCGTAAGATTGTTATCCTTAAATGTTATAGAACTGCAAATTGGTTATGATCTTACATATAATTTAACGTATATTACAATGCGTAGTAGAGAAAAATGTATTATTAAAAAACCATGTTTATTTTGGCATTACTGAACAGGTACTGAAATACTATCAAATTTTAAAACAATTCGCGGTTCAGATGATTTGACATGACATCACTCCATAGTTCTATAATGGCTTATAATAGGTCTAAAACTATTATAAAATGAGGACACAAATATTTGCAAAGAGTATTTAATTAAAGAGACTTATCGAGATTATATCAGTTACAAAAATTATCAATGAAATTGGAATTTGAAATATTATTGCTATTTATTTACTTGAACGATTATTAATTATGACTTTTCGTATACTTATTTTTTTTTTAAAACGTTTTGTTTTTATAAAAATGTCTTTTTAAATATTATCTGACATCATGAATATTATGTAAATTTATATGAAAGTTGAAGTTTTGTGTAAAATTTATTATTTTTTCATTCATTTTTTGTCAACATTTAGTTAGTTTTATTTATAATATATGAGGCTGTAATTTTTGGTAAGTATACTTGAGGGATGGTGAATTTTTAGCTGAGTTGATAGGCATTGTGGATGTGCGAGCGTCAATTCACCAGGTAATAAGAAAATATGTATATGATGTGA
>NW_026105119.1:0-784 GCF_025091365.1 Daktulosphaira vitifoliae
CAGAGTTGATCGAACGGGTTGAGCCACTATTCGACCGCAGTCCTCGGAACACAACAAACGCCATCTAAAAATTACAAAATCGAATTAAACAATAACGCCATTGTCATTGAAATATCAACAATTTAAAAAATATGTTTATTAGGATCGCTGGAAAATTACCGATCACACGTTTCGACTAATAATCGCAATAGAACTACATAATTTACAAATGACATTAATCAACAGTCATTACTGTCGTACATCGACCGTCGAAAAAATATTTAAGCGGAACCACAAACATTAAGTTCTGGCAAACATCATAAATTAAAAAATTGGAATATCACAAAATCAAAACACACGTTTCATAATAAATAAATATGCGTTACCCGCGATATAAATCAGTTCTTGGTCGTCAAGACACAACAAACGCCATTTATAAATTACAGAATCATATATGGGAAGGACAGGGCGACGGACGAAACTCGAATTATCATGAAAATAAACGACGAAGTAACGGACGACGATGGCGCGAAAAACAAAACCGTGACGTCGACGCGCTGATAACGACGTTTTAGCGGGAACACGATAACGGATAGCAAAAAATTCGCGTGGCGATCGGAAACAATAAGCGCCGTCATTGGGCGCCGGTCTCGAGACCAAAGAAAAAAAACGTGAATTTTAAAGCAGAAAAAACGAAAAATTCTTCCAGATGGCTCATATTTAGAAGGGCTTACGAAAATAGGATATAGAGAGAGACGAAAATTACGTCAATAGGATATAGAGGGAGATATAATTATTGTCAATA
>NW_026105120.1:0-784 GCF_025091365.1 Daktulosphaira vitifoliae
CATGTGCGATGTCGGATGTACAAACATAATCGAAAAATTTTATTACCGGAAAATATTATTTATAAATAAATATGTACATATAATAGCGATAAGATAATTCTCAAGCCCGTTCGGATAACCGCGTCTTTCGGATTAATCTGTGTTCGGATTATCCAGACCCTACTGTACCTACAATAACTGCCAGTGATGTTAAAAATATCAACAATTTAATTTCTAATTTAACTCGCAAAGAAGCCATTGGTCATGAGCAACAGTTAAAAACTATTGATAACGGCGATATTAAAATTATTACTGGTGATGAACACAAGTTGAGACGTACTTTAAAAGTACTTGAAAAAAATAAAATTAAGTATCACAGATATCAATTAAAAATAGAAAATAGGTTCGTATTGTAATCAGCGGGTTACACCCTGACATTGAAGTATGTGAAATTAAAAGAGCCTTAGCAGATAATGGTCATTATGCAAGTGATGTCACTGACATCCAAATAAGAAAAAAAAATAAATCCTAGTGACAAAAATAGTGAAAAAAACAATATTGAAATTACCTTTATTTTTTGTAGACCTTGATCTTCGAGATAACAATAAAGATATATACGACTTAAATAGTTTATGTTATCATAAAATAAAAGTAACTCCTCCTAAGAAAAAAAAGGTGTGCCACAGTGTAAAAACTGCCAAGCCTTTGGACATACTCAACAATGCACATACAAGCAACAAATGTCAAAGTCATTAATAACATACTTATTGGGGATCAAGAATTACTACCCCTAAAGGACATGCAC
>NW_026105121.1:0-784 GCF_025091365.1 Daktulosphaira vitifoliae
AAGTGGCAAGGTTAAGAGTCAGTTTTATAAAAAAATTATACCAAATGATAGATAAAGACATCATGCATCTATATAAAATAAAATAATATTGATTTGGTCATTTTTATAAAATTTATGGTAGTTTTAAGTAAAAAAAATTGAAAAAGTGTTGAAAATTAGCGATTTTTAAATTTATAATTTTTTTGGAGATTTTCTCCATTTACGGGGAACGAGGGAAATTTTTTCAATTGTAGAGGGTAATGTCTTCAACTAGATACAATTTGTGATCTTTTGATGCATTGATGAAAGAAATCGATTCGGTAAGAGCTGAGAAAAAGTGGTAAGAGACACAAAAAAAAACACATCATAGTAAAATTAATACCTACTCAGCTTTGTATCGAAGCTAAAATTAAAAATGTTTACGTAATTTTTGCTTCTTTTAATTCTTTAAATTCAGTAATCAACATAAATTTATGTGTGCAAATGAGATATTTTATCTCATACTTTCTAATAGTTAACAAGCAATTTTGTTTGTAAAAGGCATTTAATTATCCACATACATATTCTGTTACAAAATCAAAAGTGCAACTAGAATAAAAATGTTGAAGGTACCGTCAAATAGGTAAACTTGGGTTAGTGGTTTAAACGTGAGAATTAAATATCTATTATAATTTTAGTCATCATAATCTACAGTACGAGTAAAATATTGTTAAGAAACAAAATATTTGTTTACAAAAATTGAGTGATGAAATCTTTAAAATATTTATCTGCCTCAAGTTGATGGTATTAAGGTACGGTCTGCCAG
>NW_026105122.1:0-784 GCF_025091365.1 Daktulosphaira vitifoliae
GTGCCGCAAGTGGTCAGATATTATTGAATTAATGCACTTTGGATACATTTTCTGTCAGAAGTACCACTGAATAAGTATCGACGTCTAAAATACTAAATTAAATATTTGTTGGAATGTTAATTACGAAATTATACTACTCAACATATAAAATAACTTATTTATTTATTGTTGCTCGCTTAATTATGTACACTAGTCTCAGTTCAATTTTAAATGGCTTCATGATTCATATTTGAAGATAAATTAAGTTTATTATTTATGAATTAAAATCTCTAATATTTAAAAATAAATGTACTTTTTCAGTTTGAAGTAGAGTTGTTAAGTTTTAAACGTACAGTGTTTAAAATAACAAAAATTTCAAAATTTACATTGGTCTTATGGGACATTTTAAACTGTTTACTTATGTTTTAATGGATCAACTTGGGGTAGTTAAATATCTATTATCATTTAAGCCGTATCAATATACAGCATTAGTAAAATGTTTACAAGTATTGTTAAGAAAAACAAAATATTTGTCGACACAAATAAATTAACGAAATCTGTAATATATATAACTGCTCCAAGTTTAATCATCGCTTCAAGTGGCCCATTTGATGGTATTTAATCCTAAATACCTAATCTTAGAAATAAATTCAGAGTAGTTTTTTTATACTAAAATTGAAATAGTTATACTTTAATAAATAGTTGTATTTATATATGTATGTATAAGTTGTATAACTTGCCAAAAAAATATAAATTATAAAAAAAAAAAAATGTTCAATATATTTTAAATGCTGAATTAAACGAC
>NW_026105123.1:0-784 GCF_025091365.1 Daktulosphaira vitifoliae
CGTTGCAAAAAACTTGCATACATTTATAATAGGTTCCTTAATTTAAGTTAAACATGCATGATAGAAGAATTAATATATATATATATATATATGTAAATTCTACACGTTCAAAATAATAAGTATAGCAATGCTTATATATATTATATATACATTAAATAAATGCAAAAACGCACAATGACCATTTTATAAGATTCAGGGTTCAGTAATTTACAATAAAAAACATACATTAAGGGCAGCTTGAAGTTTGCTAACTTGCTTCTATTGTTTCATATTATTTATAATTAATATTAATAAAAGGAATAAGTTTGTAATAAAATGTGCGTATCAAATGGAATATTCATAAAAAATTCCTAACAATATTAACTGGCTTTCTTTATTAGTAATCATTGCAATTTTTCGAGTAATGTTTATTCAATGAGATCACAAAATGTCATATAAAGAAACTTATTGTTAGAAACATATGAAAAGAGTTTCTTTTTTAAAATTTTACGTTACTCATACATTAATGCAATAATACATTATTGCATAATCATTGCTAGGGATGTGGCGACTGTTGACTATATAGCATTATTCATTTTGTGTTTTATCTATTGGAACATTAACTTATTTTTTAACATAAATAATAATAATCAAGATTCTTATTAACTACAAATATTGTTTTAAACTCAATTTTAGAACATTCGATATTAATATTTGTCATATAATAAAATATAAAAGTAAATTTTCTTAATTCTCACGTATTGTGAAATTTATATCACCTTTAAGTAACAAATATAAATAATTT
>NW_026105124.1:0-784 GCF_025091365.1 Daktulosphaira vitifoliae
AATTATAATCAGAACTTTGACGATTATTCGCAACCAGCTCAATTCAATACGACATCATCATGGAATCAACAGTCTACTACTAATTTTACTGGCGAAGATGACGAGCCACCGCTTCTTGAAGAACTTGGGATAGATGTCAATAAAATATTTACGCGGTTATTACATTCACTTGATCCTACTGGCAGATGTGGTGTAGTTTTGGGCGACTATGATGTAATTGGTCCTATTGCTTTATATTTAACATACACTTCATTATTACTATTAGCCGGTGGAAAATTAATGTTTAGTTATGTTTATGGTCTCGCAGTGTTAACTTCAGTTTGTATGTATGCATTACTTTGGGCAATGACTGATTCACCTGAAGTAACATTAACTTCCACTTTCTCTGTATTGGGATATTCATTCACACCAGTAGTTCTAGTTGCGCTACTTGCTGTTTTCACAAACCTCAAAAATATTTTTGGTGCCCTTGTGGTTCTTTTAGCTGTTTTATGGAGTAGTACAAATGCTGCCAAAGTCTTTGTAGCTATGTTTGGTAATGCTGATCAAAAGTATTTGATGGCTTACCCTTGTGCGATTATATGTGGTCTTTACACTTTATTTATACTATACTAAATAATTTATAAAATATATAAATGTTAATTAAGCAATGTATTTATAAAAATAAAATTAAATGTTGACACTTTTGTATAATGCTTTAATCATTATTATTCCTTTTCTTTAAAACTTTGTGCTTTGTACTGTGATGTTATATTAGCACAATGTCTTTTTACTAACAAATTTA
>NW_026105125.1:0-784 GCF_025091365.1 Daktulosphaira vitifoliae
AAAAAGTGGTAACAGACACAAAAAAAAAACACATCTTAGTAAAACCAATACCTTCTCAGCTTCGCATCGAAGCTAATAAAATATATTACTGATAATTTAGGTACACAAATTAACTGTCAAATTTTCCTATAATCAAATATAACTGATTGAAAATAGTTTCTTGACATGTCATAAAACATTTTTAAATAATTACATTAAACGAATAAGAAATTCATATTGTTAAAAATTGTTTGTATTAAATTTGAATTTTTTTTTAATTTTAATGTTGCCATTTGCTTTGGCAGTTAGACCATCTATTAATTTTACTTTTATAGCACATACATAAAAGCACTTATTTTGCTTGTCGTTAAAAATTATTTTAGATGTACCAATAGGTATTGTTTAATGTATTATTGCGTGACTAAAAGTTGTTAATTTTATAATTATTCATAATAATATATAAAATCATAAGTGATTTGTTGATAATATAGACTAAAACTTGGTGTCTTTAGATAATTCTTAACATAATACTACGTATTACATTGAGAACAAATGTTTAATTTTAATGCGTTTTAAGCGTTTAATATCAACTAAAATCATAAAAAAAATTAGTTTGAAACACTATTAAAATTTAATAATAAAAATCATCATTTTTATTATACAAAAAAGTAACAAATAATGTGACGTGGTAATGAGACTACCATTCTAACGACAATCAATTAGAGGCAGTGGCAGATTTTCAATGTTTTTTGGGGAGGTTTTAAAGAACAAATTTACTTGGAGTACATATCAGAGTCTTACACTA
>NW_026105126.1:0-784 GCF_025091365.1 Daktulosphaira vitifoliae
AGGCGCCCATCAATCCGTTGCCAACAATCGCTGGTTCAGTTCCGTCGTTTGTTTTCGTTTTATCCATTAGTATATTTTTTTTACCCTCGTTTCCCCTCTCCACCACCGGATCCATTGGTGGCACATAACGTTCGCCGTCGTAACTCGTATACTTATCATCTACGTGTATACGTAAACATTGTACGCGTGTACAAGTGTTGCTTGCCTACGTTAATGGATTTCGTTATTATTTCTATTTTTTTTTTTATTCGGACCAATTGTCACAAGCGCCCGTTGTTAATCCAATGTCGATTAGCTCACGATCGACAACACGAATACGATTATTACAGTTTGGCGACCGCCGCTCCATTCAGCTTTCACGCAGAAAGCAATACCAACGTGACTAAAAAGCCTAACGGAATGATGTTGTTCCATTCGAATTTTACCCGTTCGACTTCGATCGTTTTCCATTATCATTACCCGTGTTAGTTTTGTTTCATCATCGACTGCCAGTTTTGTGGATGAGACGTTCGTTGGGCAAGCATTTGGAGTTCAATTGTTGTAATAGCCATCACTGGACTCGGATGGACTACCGATTTGTGCGCGTCCTTTTCCGGGGGCTACAATTCTACTCCAATCGGCCGTGTAGTTTTAGAAAATAGAAGAGAGCCGTGAACTAGTTGGCCGCCGCCGCCCACGTGTTGTAGAAAAAGCCGGCAGCCAAACACATGTGCGGCATAATCGTCGAGGGCGTAAGACGCCGACGACATCGGTAGAGAGATCACGATAATTGACAATAATTGGA
>NW_026105127.1:0-784 GCF_025091365.1 Daktulosphaira vitifoliae
TCAGTATCACTTTCGGCATTTTCATTTTGCTTGTAACGACAGTCCATAGTTCCTTTTCCTTTTGTATATTCTGTTCATCTTCCCCGTTCATATCGATCCTGAAGGTTGTCTCTGGGGTCCTCGCTCGACATTCTTCTCTAATCTGTTTAACCCTTTTTTTTTATCTACTTCTACTCCTCCCTCTAGTGTTATGTTCTGTTACATTTTTCTCTCCTGCCACAACACCCGCAAAAGTGGCTTTCGTTGGTGCTGGCATCCTTCTTAGTTCTTCTACAGCCTTTTCTAAATGCGCTATTTTTTCATCTTTCTTTACTATCTCTTCTTCCAGAATTCCCTTACTAGCTATTGCCATCAGTCTATCTGCTTTTGTTTCTATATATTTCTCAAGTAACGATTCGAATTGAATCCTGTTCTCAGAGATTCTCCCTAATAATTCCGACCTACCATTTAAGATATTAGTGATTGCATTGTTTAATTCATTGGCTTTGTTAGCCATGGCCCTTTTTTGCTCGGAATTAATAGTCTTCGCAATACCAATTTGCGCCACTGTTTCATTGAACCACGAGGCAATCATCCTGATGTCTCTTGAGATTTCAACCGCCTCATGTGTCATTTCAGGTGTAGCTAGCCTTTTTTTCGTGACGTGTCCCGTCCTAGGGCTTATTGCTGCAGCTACCACGTTTCGACACTCATTTGCCAGTCCTGGGTCGTCTTCCATCCTTGTTCGACTTCGCTAGTGCGCTTGCGCGGAGCTCGGAAAAAAAAAAAAATGCACTCGCGCACT
>NW_026105128.1:0-784 GCF_025091365.1 Daktulosphaira vitifoliae
GACTACAAGGAACTTTCATCAGAAGCAAAAATATACTTTTCTAAATCAACTTTTCGCGTTGTTTTCAAATCTGCAATTAGAATTTTTCTATCACTTTTAATTTTTAATATTATTACTAATTACATATAAAATAATAAATAAAAGAAAAAAAATTTGTTTTCAAATTAAAACTGATCTGATTTTTAATATGTTAAAAATTATCAGTCCAAATTTTCATTTTTAACCTATTTTTTTGGTTCTTTTAAGTTGATGAAAAATATTTGATAAAGATTTGTAAAATTTTATAGTAAAAAAAATTGAATATATTACCATAACTTTTAGCTCAATTAAAAGTTTAAAATTGACATATATTGATGTATATCTATTGAATTGAGCTTTTTTTTTTACAGCCACGCAAAAGTTCAAAAATATAAGTTTTTTTAATTTTCTCAAAAAATATTTAACTTACAAAATAAAGTTTCGTACAAAAGTTGTTTAAAAGACAATTATAAAAAAAAATTATCTTATATTTTTTCATTTAAACAAATATTTTTCATGTTACATTACATTGAATATGAGTACTAAAATTTATTTTCCATTTTTTTCATTTTACGGTTACTTTTTATCATGTTATACTTACATTAGACACAAAGTTATAAATGCATATGTGTGTATGTGTGAGTTTATTTATTTATTGTATCATTAAAGTGTAGTGTAGATTAATATACAACCGATAGAGTAGGTAATTGATTTGACACTATATTGTTTAAACCCAACTTAACGCTAAATTGTACATTCCCAAACA
>NW_026105129.1:0-784 GCF_025091365.1 Daktulosphaira vitifoliae
TGACGTAGGAGTTGGAATTTTAGTACCTATAACAGTTATTTTGTTCATTACTGGAGATACACACGAACACTCAGTTTTCGAGGTAATCAGATCAATAGAAACATTTATTAAAGCTATGTCATTTTGTGGTTTTGTCATATCTAAAGACACACTATTTTGTGAACTTTTATACGAATCATGTGAAAGGTCAACATTCAACATATTTTTAATTCTATCAAGAACTTTTAAACGATTTTTGTCACCAGTGGTAATTTTTAAATACTTACACACATTGTTTATGGTTGATCTACTGGGATGTTCAAAATCTTTTTTTGTGTAATTATATTTATTAATACATGCCAGTAATTTTGTATTATTAAATGAATTACTTGAACTATAAAAACTGGAAGAAATATTATCTTCTACCCCACATTTAATTAATTCAATTTTTTTACACAAAGCAGAATTTTTATTGTTCAGTGCATTTACAACAGTTTTCTTTATATCTTTATTTTTTTTAAAAAAGGTGTTACAGATATTAATTACACAACTATGGTCCCGCGTTACCTTATTAAACTCAATATCAGGATATTCAGTACAAATATATTGAGCAATTTCATTTACTTTTAATTTTAAAGACATAATTTTTATAAAATGTACTAATAGTTAAAAGTCTANAATTTTTATAAAATGTACTAATAGTTAAAAGTCTAATTGGTTATTTAACAGTTTATAAAGGTAAATTAAAAATACCTCTAATTAAAACAATATATATAAATGCTAAAAAAAATGTGTCTTCAATTTA
>NW_026105130.1:0-783 GCF_025091365.1 Daktulosphaira vitifoliae
ATATTTCATTTTTTTCCTGTTAGTTATTAACATTTACAATATATAATGTATGTATTAAATATTTAAAGTTGTATTTAAAATCTGTAAGATATGAATCAAGTGTTACAAAATATATATTTTATTAATATAAATAATATAAGTTTAGTAATTGCATATGTAATAATTTTATCATAATAATGATAATCCTTTGTGTCTATTAGTCTGGTTATTGAATCGTATATGTATCGTGAAAATCTGTCCGGGTCGGGGTAAACTTCCATCCGTAAGATACCTGTAGAGACGAGCTTCTGAAATGCAAATCATTATTCTACAAAAGCCCGGATCTACAGGGTAGATCACGGATGCGTTTCACTGATGTAGTGAAGTTGACCACTTGAATAATTGAGTGTTTTGTGATCACTGAAAAATAATAAACGAAAACCTCAACAAATTATCAATATTTTATAAATAACAACAAAAACAATTGCTGCATAAACATTCATACTATAGCGTATAATTAAAAATGTACAAAATTAAAAGGGAGAGTATAATGAACGTTCCGGCGGTATTGACCTTGGAGTGGGGTTGCAGACAATCACATCTATCCAGAAAGGGAGCTGCTGGGAGGTTAACAGCGGCTGCGGATCCGGTGGTTTATTGATCCCGTTGGTTGTCACGGCTTCTGTATAACATTAGTACAAGAGCGGCGAAGGGTATACAAGCTAACGGACAGGAAGATATAAGATAAGGAGTAGTAAAATTTAGAAATTTATTTTATATGCGAAAATTATCAATTTGATAAAA
>NW_026105131.1:0-783 GCF_025091365.1 Daktulosphaira vitifoliae
AAAAAACGCTTCGATGCAAATCTTTAGATAGTGTTAAATTTTAAAAAAATTGGTGTTTTATTCCAAAAGCTACATGATCTGTTGGTTCCTTATTAATATCTCGATTAAGATAAAGTATGTCGAATGAAAGAGGGATTATTAAAAAATATTATTTCTCATAAGAAAATTGTGTTGATCTATACACTTTTCAATAAGTTATAGCATTATAAATTTAAAAATGTAAAAACTAAAATCGAGAATTTTCACACAATAATAGCATTTGTTAGCCATTTTCACCGTGAAGACAAAATTAAGTCCGAAATTTTTTTTTCCATAATAAAATACATTACATTACATTAGCTTTAATTTAAGATATATAAAAGTGGCAGGCTTTCTGGAACACTTTCAAAAGTTAAGTTGAAAATGTTTTGTAGGAATAAGTGGCCATTTTAAAATCCATCCTGTGGGCTGGTAAAGGGTCCAACTTTTACAAAAAAATACCAAATGATAATTAAATATCTAATGCATCATTAAGTACAACGCATCATAGTAAAATTAATACTTTCTCAGCTTCGCTTCGAAGCTAAAATTTATAAACTAAATTTTAATTTACCAGAGCTTATTGGGAGGAATGGTTCATTCAAGAAATTTACGTAAAGCCTTACTTAAAAATGTTTGAAAAAATTTCATTTGGCTGTTTTTTATTGGATTTAGGTCTTTAACGTATAAATTGATCAAGGTCTTGTAAATCACGTTTGCTCTGATTTGAAGTTTCAAAATTAAAAAGAAAGCTTTTAATGTACT
>NW_026105132.1:0-783 GCF_025091365.1 Daktulosphaira vitifoliae
TTTTTTTTTTTAATTAAAACTCCAATTATTCTCATGTCAAAAAATCATAGCCGGAATATTTCTGATTTATCTTATGCTCGAATTATTAAACATTATACGTTTACAGGTGCAACAAATTTTATGGCTCATAAACTAGCTTGCTCTATCGTTTCTACCTAATATATATTGGATATAGTCAAAAGGACACGGTACGAGTATCATATTTAAGTTTTCATGTTTAATATTCAAATATTATAATAAAGATAGGTTTATATAGATTTAATATTGGAGTTGATATTTTTGAGAAAGCGCTGTTTAATTAGGTAAATGGTTTTGTGCAAATAGAAAGCCATTTCAGGCTATCAAAAGTTAATATGAACATGTATCGTTGAACATTATTCCAGAATTGTGACCATCTGTTGACATTTTAGTTAACATTGAAATAATCCTACTTACATCTACAACATAACACAGTATTTCAAAAAATAATCATAAACGATTTTACAATTCCAATTTATTGTTATTTGCCATTTATTATACTCTCTCAATCGACCATAGGCATCATGACTAAAATAAATAAGATTAGGATGATATCGTATAACTTTAAAATTACTTTTTGGATCTTAAGATTATTGTACCAAGTAAAATATAATATAATTTATTTATGAAAGTATTCATATAACTAAACCACAACGTTCATCACCACAACGAAATAATGGAAACGTACAATAATATACAATGAAAATCCATTTCATATAATAATTGTTTACAAGTGAATCGAAAATGAAAAATTAGTTTTGGAAT
>NW_026105133.1:0-783 GCF_025091365.1 Daktulosphaira vitifoliae
ACTAAAAGTCCAAGACTAATTTTGTTTAAAATTAAAATCTCTTAAAAATGTTTTGTAAATTTTTCAATTAAATACTGATAAATTTTTTTGTAATTTAAAATATAAAAATAATGATATTAAATAATAATTATTATTATTCTAATGACCATTTTAATATAAAAGTAATGAATAATGTATTTATGATAGTAAAAATGAATTTTCAAATATATGATTCTTTGAGTGTATCTTTACTATCCAGGAAACTTTTTTCTATAATCTTAACTACCTGAAAATATTTCAAATTATAAATAATTAAATGAAAAATAAATTTTGTATAACTAAAATAAAGGCTTTTTACTTGCAAAAAAAATTGCTTTTGTTCTTCATTTTTCGTGAACTTTTCATTGAAATCCGTCAAAAGTTTGACCCCTCGTTCTGCCGTATCGTTGACTACTTTTATTGATTCTACCACTCTTTTTCCTTCAATGTATCCTTCATTTTCATTCCATTTGTCCGGCTGAACTTTCAAAAAATCAGTAAACATATTAAATTTCTCAAATATGTTTTTCGAATCATTTCCTAGAATATCTAATGGTAAATCTTTGCTAAGAAAGTGTTGTAAATCTTCAAATTTGAGGATGAACTTTTTTTGCGATTCTTTTTCAGGAGTACAATGCATAATTTTTTCAGTCATTTTTCTTCTTGTATCATTACTTAAACTTTCATAAAAAATTGAAAAAGCCGCATACTCTTCACTCAAGTACCACAAATGATTAATAAATTTCATAATTGCTTTTTCAGCGA
>NW_026105134.1:0-783 GCF_025091365.1 Daktulosphaira vitifoliae
TTAGTTATTTGATTTGTTATTATAATATATGAATAAATAACAATTATAGTAATTAAATTTAATATAAAATTGATATTCAAATTTTTAATATTGTAATTTTTACAGAAATATTATAAAAATAATAAAGTAGTTGTATATTTCTTTATTATTAACGCGTATAAAAATTTAAAGGGCTTAATGCAATACTTTTCAATAAAAAATTTTCGTTACTTATAACAAAGTTATAAGTTTTATACACTGGACTATAAGGAACTTTCATCAGAAACAAAAATATACTTTTCTAAATCAACTTTTCGCGATGTTTTCAAATGTGTAATTAGACTTTTTCTATCACCTCTAAGTTTTAATATTATAACTATAATAATATTATTATAAATAAATATTTACATACAAAAACAAATAATTAAAAACAAAAAAAAATTGTTTTAAATTAATACTGATTTTGATTATTAATATGTTAAAAATTAGGAATATGACATATTTAACCAATTTTTTTAATCCTTTGAAATTGATTTTTGTGAAAATTTATAATTAAAAAATATTAATTTATTATTATAACTTTTAGCTTAATTTGCAAGTTTAAAATTGACATAATTAAATAGGAAATTTTATGAGAATTAAAAAATTGTATCGTTAAGATTAATATGCAGTCAGGAAATTTTATAATTACTATTTATAATAAATTTATCAGAAAAACTCAATATTTTTTTGCATTTCAATCGTAATAATTAACTCAAATAAAAATAATAGTAATCATTTCCTAGTAACTTTTGGTGTTTAATA
>NW_026105135.1:0-783 GCF_025091365.1 Daktulosphaira vitifoliae
TTGTGGCATTAGTATTAATAATCCACCATATCCACATTGGTGTATATAAGATTTTATAATTCACGTATAATAAATTTAATTGTTATAATTATGTATTGTAAAATCCATTCGACATTCATTTATACAGTCATGTCACTTTATTCCTGATCCTCGATATTGCCCAAAGACTTAAGACAAAAAATAAAACCAGGAACGTTAACGAAGCCGCGTGAATACCACCGTGCGCTGCGTTTATTCATATTAAGAAAAAAATAATGAATATGAGATGAATATCGTGATCGGTTTTAGACAGGACACTCATTTTATTTTTCAGAGCAATTATACATTTTTGTAATGAAAAAAAATTATTTGATTCATAAATAATATTAAAATGTTGTCTTATAATTTTTTTTCTTGTGAATTTTTAATTCATTAATTGATGTATGAACCAAATAGCGTTTTTAATATAATGATAAGATAGAAATAATATTAGTAACAACTTTGGTAGTACAACTTTTTTTACCTGTTTATACATTTGTCTGTTACATCATTTATTAGTATAATATTACTTACTCTTTGGTATTGCGCCATTATCCAAACAATGATACTTTTTGAAACAGTCATACAACATATTGACAGCTATACCATAATTTTTTAAAGCCCTGGTAACAATATCATTGTTTTCAGTTATCTATAAATATATCACACCAATTAATTTCTATTGTAATTGTACAATTATATTTTTTATGATGTCTTTAATATAACACATAAAATATTATTATTATATAGTTATATATTATAATA
>NW_026105136.1:0-783 GCF_025091365.1 Daktulosphaira vitifoliae
AAGCATGATTTAATAGTTGAGAAAGTCTTAAAGAGAGCAAAGGAATTAAATATAAAATTTAATAGTAATAAAATTCATTATGAACAAAGAGAAATTAGATATCTGGGAATGAATTTCAATAATGAAGGCATGAAACCAGATGATGACCGAGTAAGAGCACTGTTAGAGTTGAAAGCACCTAAAAATAAAGTAGAGTTACAAAGACTGTTAGGAGCATTTAATTACTTGAGATATTTTATACCTAATATGTCTACAATTATAACACCATTTAGAGATTTGTTAAGAAAAAACATTAGTTGGTGTTGCAGTAATACTCATGATGATGTTGTGAATGAGTTAAAAAAAAATATTTCTAGTCCACAGGTATTGGTTAATTTTGACCAAAGTAAAGAAATTACACTACAATGTGATAGTTCACAAACTGGTTTAGGTTGTTGCTTACTTCAAGAGAATAGGCTTATAGCATTTTCATCAAGAAGCTTAAATGAAACTGAGCAGAGATATGCACAGATTGAGAAGGAAATGTTAAGTATAGTGTTCGCATGTAAGAAATTCCATAATTATATATATGGATACAAAATATTTGTACAAACAGATCATTCACCATTGGTGACAATTTTTAAGAAAAGTTTGGATAAATTTGTTTTTGTAAGATTACAAAAAATGAAAATGAAAATTATGATCTATGATCATAATGTTAATAATTTACCTGGCAAACTTATGTTCATTGCAGATTTGCTGTCTAGAGACTATTTGAATGATGTAGACTCAGAGGAAGAGATA
>NW_026105137.1:0-783 GCF_025091365.1 Daktulosphaira vitifoliae
AAAAAAAAAAAAAAAAACACATCTTAGTAAAACCAATACCTTCTCAGCTTCGCATCGAAGCTAAAAGTTGTTAAAAAGATCTACTCAATTGAGCGAATTATAAATTTTGATTATAAATGTAAAAATCGATTGTTAAATTTAGGTGAAATTAAAAATAATTTTTTTTTTTAGATTTGTGATTTATATAGCAACATTTTAACAAAAAATTTGGATACTAAAAATCTATAATATTCCAAAAATTTGGAATGTTATAGACTATTAGTAACACACACAAATAGAGTTAAAAACTTAGTAAATTACAAAGTAAAATTATTAACTATCTTAAGTGATAGTCAAGCGGCTTTGAAGGCACTCTGTAACGATCAGGTGAATTCATAGCTGGTCCTCGAATGCAGGCAAACTTTAGAATCACTATCGAGGTTCAACAAAGTTACACTAGTATGGATACCGGGACACAACGGTGTCACTGAAAATGAGAATGCTGACTTTCTAGCCAGGAAAGGAGCAGAGAACACATAAATTGGACTAGAACCAGTGGTAGGACTCACTGAGCTATCGCTCAAAGTGCTACCCAAGAATTGGTACAGGAAAATCTGGAAATACTTGGTAGTACCTAGACAATCTAAAATGTTTATCAAGACCCCTGGTCTACTGTTGGGTGATCTTAATAGCATATCTAGTCATCAAATAAGCACCCTGACTGGTCTACTGACAGGACATGGTCACATACTTAAACATCTTAACGCAATGGGGTTATCGGAATCAACATTATGCAGGAAGTGT
>NW_026105138.1:0-783 GCF_025091365.1 Daktulosphaira vitifoliae
TTTGACATACTTTTTATTAAAATTGGACAATTTCCCCTTATATAGGGGGCATTCAAAACTTAAAATATTGTAAAAAACATAAATCTTTTTCAACTGAACTTTTGAATATGTTCCGGAAATACTGCGTCTTTTAAACACATATTAAATCAAAGATTATGTTAAATACTATCAAATGAAAAAAAAAATTTGTCCCGACATCTTATTTTCTATGTGCAAATGGCTGTCGAAAATTAAAAAAAAATGTAATGTTTGCAATAAAAATTATCTTTTATCGGGATGTTTTTTGTACTTAAAACTGCCAAAACTTTTTCAAAAAGGAACAAATAAAAATAATATTTTTTTGTATTGAAACCTTAGATATTTCCCTTTCATTTGATATAATTTTTTTTAAAAATGTAACACTTATTCTGCTCACTGAGAGGATTTAAAATAGTAACTTTTTTACAAAAAATAACTTTTTCAACTTAATTTTTGAAAATGTTCCGAAAATACTGCGTCCTTTAAACATATATCAAATTAAAGGTTATTTTATGTACTATAAAATGAAAAAAAAAANGTTATTTTATGTACTATAAAATGAAAAAAAAAAAATTTGTCCCGACGACCTTTCTTCTATGCGCAAATGGCATATTCAAATATATGCTATTTTAACAAAATTTTTTTTTTAAATTAAACACTATCTACAGATTTGCATCGAAGCGTTTTTTATGATAGTAATCAAAATCACTTCGATGCGAAGCTGAGAAGGTATAGGTTTTACTAAAATGTGATTTTTTTTTTTTT
>NW_026105139.1:0-782 GCF_025091365.1 Daktulosphaira vitifoliae
AAAAATTACTATTCATCTAAAAGTTAGGGTAAAATTCGATTTAAATACACGTCAAGTTCAAAAAAACTCCTCGATTCCTTAGTGTTATTTAAGAGAATTTAGTCTATGCACTAAAATAAAAACCAATTTCGAGATAAGGTTTTTTTTATTAATAAAATTAAATACTCCAGAAGTTGATTTTTAAATATTAAATTAAAAGAAATTAGTGTACGATTATTATAACAATTTTGTTATATAAAATTGTAATAATTTTATTTATTTATTTGACAATTATTTCCCATTTTATTGTATGTATTCCAAAATTACTGAACTTTAAATCATTTTTGATAAAATAAAAGCTTTAATTATAAAATTAGCGTTTCTTGGACATATTGTTATTGTTCATATAGTAGAACTTATATAAATACATTAAAATATAAATTTTCGTTTCTATACATTCTGTTGTAAATAGACTATATTCAAATAAAAAATAAATGTATTCTGCATATTTTCTCTAAAAACCACAATTGAAATCATAAAATTATAATCATTAATTAGAAAAATATTAAAGCAAGTTCATTTTTAAAATTTATTTTATGTTTTTTATTCAAAAATTATGAACTTCATTCAATTGAGTAACACAAAATAAAGTTAAAATTTAATAATTGAAAATGAATATGCTACAAACTTACCGAATTTAATACAACATGTACAATGTGTCTAAATGGATTGTCTAAATGAGTTGTAGTTAGAATTAATACGCGGTGTATTTTAAACTTATCCAGTGAAATTGTCGTCACCAT
>NW_026105140.1:0-782 GCF_025091365.1 Daktulosphaira vitifoliae
CACAAAAACTCTATTAAATGTTAACAAACAAAAATAACACATATATTTAATTACACACGAAAACTCTATATAAAATATTCATACAACACAAAAATATTATATAAAACAGAATACACTTATAAACTAAAAAATATACATAGAGACACGTCTTAGCCGACTCACGACTTGACTTAATCTCCCTCTATATACTTGATACCACTATCTATATTCAGACCCTGGAAGTGGTGCTATCTACATACCAATGGCACCCACATATATACATACAGGTGAAACTAATATAAGCGTGTTAAAAATGGTATATTTTTTTTATAAATCTGAACCTTTATCTGCCCATAGTGGGGGATTCAAAAAGACAACTTTTTTACAAAAAATTTATTTATTTAACTTAAATTTTGAAAGTTAACCAGAAAGTCGGACACTTTTATATATATATTAAATTAAAGCTAATGTAATATACTTTGTTATTAAGTAAATTTTCCGGTTGAATTAGTTGAGTAATATTACTTGATTTATAAGCTATTTTTTTTTTGAGATATGAAAACCCATAACGTGATGGCGTCAAACGAACCTCATATTTGAATACATTGACTCCTCCAAAAATATAAAGTAAACATGGTCTGTTGCTAACACTTTTCTTTCGATTTTTTTTTGTGTTATCGTTAAGAAAAGGGGTATTGATAGGTTATAAAATGACCATAAATGTTTGAAAATTATTTGAAAATTAATTAAATTAAATTTGAGAATTGAGATCGTCTAGTTATATAATATTTTTTTCGTTACAG
>NW_026105141.1:0-782 GCF_025091365.1 Daktulosphaira vitifoliae
ACCCAGTCCTTTCATCTCTCATCTGCTATCTGTTTATCGAGGTTTTCTCCTAATTATATCGTTGTTTCTGCAAATGGGTCTTTCTCATATTGTTTTTCATATTTCTTTAGATCTTCTATTAAATCTTGCCTTAATTCTGGATTGTAGTTTTGCCTACATTCCTTAGGAATTGTCTTCCATGCTATCTTTTGAACAGTTTAAGGAATTTTTCATAATTGGTAGAAATTTGTTGTATACATTTCACTTCGATATCTAACATCTTGAAAAACTCATTTCATCTAGCCTTTTAAAATTAAACATTCTCTGAAAAATAACGGTTCTAGGTCTAATCTCCACGTAGATATGACACATGATAAGCCTGTTTTGAGATCTCAGTATAGGCGACAGCACATTCTTATGACACAGGGCATCTATTTTTTCACTTACAATTATGTTGTCTGGATTATATCCTCTTTGCCAACGTCCGCTGTTAAAGAACGCCGGAAGTTTTTAGTCGTATATTAAAGACAAAGCATTTCGTTCAGACTATTCTTCAATCGCATTTCCATCCTCGTTGTTATATGTGTATCCCCAGCCAGTGCTGTGGCTATTAAAATCACCGATTAAAAATTTTATTTCCCTTGCTGTGTAATTATAAAGTTCAGTAAATAAAAATTTATATTGGAAGGTTTATATATTGATATTATTGTAAACTTTTTGAAATTGACTGTTAATATTTCTACGTCTTGATTATAGATAACTCCTGTTGATATCACATTTATACTTGGGTGTATGAATATTTC
>NW_026105142.1:0-782 GCF_025091365.1 Daktulosphaira vitifoliae
CCAATCACTAAATATCTATTGAACAAATAAGTTAAAAATATAATCAAAACTGCGCATTTGGTTTTTTGATAATATGTTATCGTTCATCGTCATGCTGACACTGGTAATAACCATATAAGTAACCGAGTACACCTTGGTAACTCTTATCTCAGTATTGTACTATTGTCACGTGAAACTGATAAAGATTTTTGAAAATGAAGTTAGAGATTTAATTTTTCAATTTTATTTTTAAATAAATAAATAATAAATCTCTTTTTGAATTTATTAATTTTCTAAATTAATATAAAAACAAAGAGTAATTCATTACTTGGTTAAAATGTTGTATAGTTTTCAGTCTGTTTAAGTATAATATATATTTTTTCTAAATAAATACTTGAACCTTTCAAGATATTTCTTTAAAATACTTAACTACTTGTTCTCACCGAATAAAATTCATTTGCAAGTGTTATTACTAATTGATTGAAAATGGCCAAGGCTAAAGAAAATTTATCTCAACATATTGGACAATTACCCAAATTTACCAGAGCTCTTTTAATTTATTCTAATGATTTTATTGATGAAATGGATCCATGTAATACATGGAAGTATAACTTAGATGTAATAAAAGAACGAATAGATGAACAAGAAAAGCAGACTCAAAAGTAATTAATAATCTTAATAAAAAATATCACCTGTGTCTATATAAATTAACTAAAATTGTAGTATTAATTGTATTAAAAAATTATAATATCAAATTAAAACTTCTAAATTTATATTATATATTAAAAATTAATTCAGTTATT
>NW_026105143.1:0-782 GCF_025091365.1 Daktulosphaira vitifoliae
AAAAAAAAAAAAAAAAAAAAGTACGACAGAGTAAAACCAATAGCTTCTCAGCTAAGCATTGAAGCTTGTAACATTATTTGCCCCTTTTAATGTAAAATGAAAGTTTTTAAGATATTAAAAAATTTTTGACTTTAATTTTAAAAGTTAAAAAAAAAATTAATCTTCTTTAAAATAATGTTTTTGATTAAAAACTAATATTAAAAAATGCTTTTATAATTAATTTATACCAAAATTTTGAATTTATCTCATTTTACTTATTATCCGATCAAGATTTGTATAACTTAACTAAAAAATGTTTTTTCAAATTTGAAACCTAATTTTAATATAAAAACTTGATATTACCGTTATGGTTAGCAATTTATGTATATTGGTAATAATTTTCAAGGTAATCTTGTAAAACAGGTTTCTTAATTCTATTTAAAAAATAAAAATTGTACAATAATTAATTTTTCTGTACAAATTTTTAAATAGGTTAGTGTTGAAATTAGTTTTTTAATAATATAATGGATATGTAAACAAGCCCCAAGAAATTAAATTAAAAAATTAATTTGAAAGTTTAACTAATCTGTATTATTATTATTAATTTACTTTTAATGTCATCCTTAATAAGCTTTGATTTTGTTAAAGAGCACGAGAAAATCTAGACAGCTTAGTGTAACGGAATCGAACATCGGTACCTACGCACCGAAATTCGACGTGTTCGTGACTTAGCTAAGTTGGCTTCCAATTTTGGTACTAATAGCCTTTATCAAAAGTTAATCCTACAAAGTGCATACTGAAAA
>NW_026105144.1:0-782 GCF_025091365.1 Daktulosphaira vitifoliae
ACCCTAAAAAATATTTTCATAGTACAGCGTACGTAAATGTTCTAAATTTTTTGTGCCCCAGTCATGCTAACTGTACGACATTAAAATCACTTTTTTAGTTATAAAACGATTTATTTTAATGGCACCGATTTGTTCAATGCTTATAGCGGCACGCTAGTCACGTCGGGCTCTGTAGTCGTGTGTTAATCGTGCGCGCAGACACAAAACGTAACTTGATTTAGATTGTTTTACTCGGCGGTAGAGATGTTGTTATAAACCTAATAGTCGAGAGAAAGCTTAAAGTCGTTTATTTTGTGTGAAATAATAACACGGTACAGAGAATATATTTGTATAAACAGCAACCGATTTTCCAGTGGCATTTTCCCTTTAATAAACATTCAAGAGAACAAATAACAATAACAATCAAATCCCAAGTCATGTTATTGTATTATTGTATCTAATAATAATAACAACAATAATTCAAATTTTATTATTTATATATATATACATATGTATGTTCGTCACACGAAATTACTTAAAACGCAAAGAGTTATTATCTTGATTTTTCAAAACCGTTTAAAGTTAATTTTTAGTACACGAAATGCGATTTTTTTAAACGATGAAAAGTTAATTTTCAGATATTGAACTAGTAATTCAAAATTCAATTTAAAGAGCTAACACAAAAAAAATTAATATATTTTTTCTAACTGTAGAGCAACAAAAAAAAAAGGAGCTTTATTGAGCAATAAAAGGAAAGAATAAATATAACAAAGATATTACCTTACACTTTGTAGAATTAAAGA
>NW_026105145.1:0-782 GCF_025091365.1 Daktulosphaira vitifoliae
TAATATCCGTTGAATACGAATCAAATAAAGATCCTAATTTGTTTCTAGTGAAAAGCAATACATGTGTAATAATTTAAATCCATTAATGTTATATAAAATGTAATATATATTGTTTTCGGTGACATTGCAAAATGTTAACCACTGTAATGATGTATACAGTATTTTAATGATTTTGTACGCGTACATGGTTATTAGACAAAATAATGGAAAAGGTCTCGCTTTTAATTTATTATTCTCGAATAAAATTCAAGTTTTTATTAATTATCAAAAATGAATTCATATTATGTGTGCATCAAAATAATATAAGATTAATAAAATCAGAATTAATAAAAAAGGATATGAGTGCTGTTATTAATGATTTATTGTATAATTACGATTATAAAATAAAAAAATGCTACTATGTTTGTGAACTATCCAACTAACAGAATATTTTTAACGATTATTAATGATAATTGTGTGAAATCATGATACTGAGCTATATTGATATTTCCCCAAAAAAGGAAATAGATAGGCTTTTGAATATACAATGGATGAACTCGTATATTGCTGTTAAATCCATCACACGTTAATTTATGTGTATGTGTTATAATTTTTATGTATTAAATTGCAAGTAAACGTTCTATAAAATGAACCTAACAAAATATGAAAATTATAGGTGTGGCATTATTATTTTTATTCTACATTCAATGATATATTTGCTATGAATGAATTGCATGAAGAAATTATGGGTTTTAAATTATTCATATACTATTTAAATATTGACGCGACGAAAAAAAAAAAAA
>NW_026105146.1:0-782 GCF_025091365.1 Daktulosphaira vitifoliae
TACACCTTTTAAAGTACAAATTAATTTATTATAAAAACGTATAAAACATTTATTTATTATTATTATATATTGAATACAATATAATTTTCTACAAATTGAGTTGTTACTAATTGGTAATGCTACAAGTAGTAAAATTATTTTTACTAGAACTGTGATACATATCATAAAAAGTGTCTAATAACAGCAGAGTTTACATTAAATTTCAGCAACTGACTAAATTTTTTTTTGATCCGCATTAATTTTACATGATTAGGTGTTATACAGTAATCATATAATAAAAAGTGTTTATTTTTTATAATTTTATATCCTTATTACAAAAAAAAATAATGCTATGTTCGTTTTACTATGATTAGATTTCAATAATACATTTTGTAAATAACTAACTACATTGACATGTACAATTTTATTTTTACCGTCATAATATACTAGGCAGTACAAATTTCATTTCGAATACTATCTAAACAACTTTTCTCAATCTTTATAAAATTACAAATTAAAAATTATATTCTTAAACAGTAAAAAAACCATTAGTTGGTACAAAACATAGGTGATCCGTAAGAGTTGAATTTTCTATGTTCTAGAATTAAGCTTTTAATTAAATAGTGATTTTTATAATCAATTAATTTATGAAATAACATCTATTATGATTAATTTTTTAGATTAGATATGTGGGATTTAAAAAAATTAAACATCGAGTTTCATTCATAGAAAGGTAATATTTATAAAAAGAAAATAATATGAATTGAGAGAACATAACACAGTATACAAATTGTGGGTTGCCT
>NW_026105147.1:0-782 GCF_025091365.1 Daktulosphaira vitifoliae
TTGGCTCCAATTCCATCAGCGACTGGATATAAATATCTTGTTCCGTCTTTGAGTTAAAGCTATAGAGGTGATTGAAGATTTGCAGCATATTGTCCTCCGTAAAACTCTGTAGGCAATTGTAGCGGCAGCTAAAAACAATTCACACATAAAAATAGTAGAAGGGCCCATGTACAATTCAGGATCATGATCCTACACATAATAAACTATTTATATTGGTTTGATGTAAAGCATGCTGTGTTAGGTTATGTTGGGTTAGTTCAATTAGATTAGGTTGGAATAAAAACTTGGCTAGGCTATTGGTTAAAACACTTCAGTTTTCTCTAAAAAGCTGAATTAATAATGTTTTTACAATGTTCTTGTTAAAAAAACATGCTTGTTCTAAGTGTTATTTTAGTAGGCCTATATATAAAATAAAAAATGTCTTACCCGCAATTTGTTGTGCTAGGTTGCTTTGCTTGAATATTTCTTCCAGCCCAGTTAACATGTTCATCACCTTTAACTTTTGCTGTTTTTATAATATTCCTTTTATAGCATTCTGTATTCAAAACCCCTTTCTTTCTTTTACGAGATTCATTATCAACATCACCTTCTAAATTACTCATCTTACTGAATAAATTACGCAGTGAAATGAGATGTAGGTTAATAGTTGACAACAAGTAAACAGACTACGCACAGTGATGTTGGAAACGGGGAAGCGAGGTCCAAATAAAATAAAAATAAAAACAAAATCAGCTGTTGGGTACGTTTTTTCAGGTGCTATCATACACTGAGTTGGCAGTACA
>NW_026105148.1:0-782 GCF_025091365.1 Daktulosphaira vitifoliae
TTTTTAATTAATTAAACTTTCTTTTCTGAAAATTAAATTCTATTCTGTTTATGTTAATATTTAAATATAAATTCTAGTCGTATATAAAGGGATATTGGCTATACTTAAAATAAGTAGTCTGAACTCACGTAAAACCCAACATTAAAATTGTTCGATATCACGTGAAACTGATAATAATTTGAGAAAATACTTTTCATTTTAATATGTGAAGAGTACTATTGATATTAGGTATATTTCGATCCAGCTCTCTCGTATGATCGACATTATGAAATTAAATGTTTGGATAACAAGAGTTTGATATTTATATACTAAATACCATATTAACTAATTTTTCAGTAGACTACTGAAAAATCATTAATATTGACATGCAACAGTTTCACTCTTACTCTCATATATTTATTAGAAATTGACTACCATTCCGCGTTCTCTTGTAATCTGTACAATATTTACTATAAAAGTTTAGTCATGCTTGGGTTTTAATTATCTAATTTTTCAATAATTCATAAGGAAATTCAAACTTAAGTGTAACTAGAATACAATTTTCAAAAAGGCTAAATTTATTATTCTCCACACCATGAAAAATATTTTATATATAACAAAAAGTACAATTTTCTACATTTTTGAGNTCAAAAAGTACAATTTTCTACATTTTTGAGCTGTTCAAGAACCCTCAGCTTTATATATATGATAAATTTAAAATTTGCTATTTGGAGCCGTTGTGGATTGATAATTCCTAAAAATGTGATTGCAATCAGACCTAAAAATAATGCTAATAATGATGA
>NW_026105149.1:0-782 GCF_025091365.1 Daktulosphaira vitifoliae
TGAGATTTAAGTAAAAACAAAAGTATTACTAGAATATATCTTTATAATGAAGACTTAATAATGTTACAGTTTTATTTACATCCTCAAATTTTAGCTTTCTAACCACCTACCAAAGAAATCGGTGGATATTTTCCGAAATTGATATAGCAATTTTAAACATTTTCCAGGAAAGCGTAGATAAATGTTCCCCTTAAATTGTAAACGTAATTTTGAACACACAATAACATTCTTCTAAGTATATGATAAAAAGTCACAAAAACCAATTTTTGGGACATACGACTTTGAATATGAGTCATAAAAATTGATTTTAGAAAAATGAANTCACAAAAACCAATTTTTGGGACATACGACTTTGAATATGAGTCATAAAAATTGATTTTAGAAAAATGAATTGTGTAATTTTTTGAATATCATTACTTATTAGATTTCCTATGATCTACCATATACATTTTAAACAATACTACTACAATACTACAATACTCTATTAAATTCTATAATAAAAAGAACCGTTCTAACAACCACAAAAAATACACCAGATAGTTATGTCATTATGTCTTATATCATTTTTACATAATTAATATAAAACTAATTAGTAGTTAGTAATACTTTAAACATTTCTATTATTGAGTAATCATTTTATAAGTTATATATGTTAAACATTGGAAGACTTAAATGTATAATACAAGTATTAAATTTAACTTAGTTTTTATACAAGACAATGTTTAAATTTTTCAGTATAAATCGCAAAGAATTTTTAAATTGTTTCTAATAAGTATAACATT
>NW_026105150.1:0-781 GCF_025091365.1 Daktulosphaira vitifoliae
AACTCTTTATGAGCTTCCATAGTTTAAAAAACATATATTTTTGCATTAAAATTTTTTTTATAAGTATTTGAAAAATATTTACATTTGACACATTTTTTTTTAAATCTGTTTATTGATTCTTATAAAAGGAAATTCTAAACATAAAATACACATAAAAAGAAGATATTTTTCAACTTAACTTTTGAAAATACTTTTATATATGAGGCACATAGAGCCAAAACAGCCTAACCCACAAAAGCGAAATTGTGCAGAACAGGCATTTAAAGTTTTGATTATTTTCAATATTTTTTTTTTTAAAACCCACCCCAAGGAAAATAACAATAACTTATTAGTATATATATATCCTTGCCTTTTAAACCATCTATAAAGTATTAGTTAATTAAAATTGGTTAAGTTTTTGATGTGGGTAAGACCACTATAAATTTTGAAAAATTTTTATTTAATAGAGTTTTCTGTGGTTTAGGCCAACTTATAGGATATTTATTATTCACTTTTATTCACACAACATAAAAATATTATGTAAATAATTGTATTAGTTTATTAGTAACTTTTTTAAATAATATTGTAATTAAGTTCTAGTACAGAATAATTATTAACAATGAGATTATTACTAAACTTAACGAAACAAAAAAATAAAATCACTTTTAATAGTGTGTAACAATATTTCAGTTAATAATATTTTACTTTTAATAAATTTGATTAACTTGAAAATTTGGTATTTATAAATTTTTAACATTATTATCACATAATAGTCTTCAGTATTGAATAATATTAATAAACA
>NW_026105151.1:0-781 GCF_025091365.1 Daktulosphaira vitifoliae
CTGAAATACTGTTCCAAAAGTTTTTATCGATCAGTCATTTTCTCAATTAGATGATAATTTAATGATTAAACTAGTTAATTATGTATAATGAAATTTGTAAAAAAAATTTGACACCCTTATAAGGTATTAGGACAGAACATAAAAGTACCTGTGAAAGATGAATTGAAAAAAGAATGTAACTAAAAGGAAAAAACGAAATTATAAATATAATTTGTATTTTTCGATTAAGTGATTCATGATAAATGACTCATTCTGTAAAAGAAAAATCATACTAACAAAAAAATATTTTTTTTTATTCATACGTTCGTTCACAAACGAATGACTCAAACAATCGGTAGATAAAAATAAATACATTTTTTTTATGTACATCGTGTTCTCAAAACTATTTGATGTTCTTTTTATGTTTAAATATATTTCATTTTAATACATTTTTTTTAAACATAAGCAATTTATACATATTTATTAATATTGCTAAAAAATAATTTCAAAAAACAAGTTAGTTTTTACTCTTAATAAAAATGTTTATTGTATTTAATATTTCTTGATTAGTACCGATGATACTACATTTTAAATAGTCTGTTTATGGTTACTATAATAGCTTGTTAGATCGTGGTGATTCTCTATTCTAGACAATATAATTCATACTAACATATTACAAAACACACGTGGTATTTATTTCTAAATATACTGTCTTGATAGGTCTTTTTAATCAATGGCACAGTGGTGGAAAAAGATAATGATATAGAACAGAAGAAACATACTTAAAAAATAAAAATACTCA
>NW_026105152.1:0-781 GCF_025091365.1 Daktulosphaira vitifoliae
TAATTCTTTGAACATATTGTTAAGACATTTTATAAACTATTTATGCGTTTAATTATTCTAATGATTGGATATCTTCTACATTGCGAGTTCAATAGACTTAATGATATTCAATATACATAGACATTCTTTATTATGTATATATGGTTCTTTTTAAATAAATTGTTTATTCTTTGATAAAGTTATAAGAATTTACGTTATCTACATGTTCTAACTAATTAATGGTACAAAATAGTATTTAACATAGCTTTCAATTATATACAGAATTATATTACTATTTATTTTTACTTACTTTTTTACTTATTGATTTTTTTATGAACAAAAGTTGTACATTCGTTTAAAATTAATTATTCTTTAAAAATAAATTTTATACATTATACTTGTATTGTTGTAAAAATTTGTTTTTAAGGATTTCGAGGACAAGTTACTAGGTTTTCCTTAAATTTAGATATTTTTTTTAGGTTAAGCATTATATTATTAATATTGTCAAAAAATTTACTAAATTTTTAAAAGAGCAGTACGGCATTTTTAATCTACTGAGTTTCCACAGTTAAAGTTTACGAGTGGCATATTTAAAGTGGTGATAAGAGGCACGTGCACTTCCATTGACCGTACAAGGCTAATATAAAAATGTTTGTTAATCTGCTTTTATTAGTTCATAATCATTTCAAAATAAATGAACTAGAAAAATGTATTTTAGCCCCAAACATTATAAATTTCTAAACATGTTCTTGTTTCTGTTCAGTTTTTTAATTTATGTTTAAATTAAACTAAAAAATATAAC
>NW_026105153.1:0-781 GCF_025091365.1 Daktulosphaira vitifoliae
AATATTTAACTATATTATATTATATTATATGTTTAATTGAATAATATGATTTTTGAATGACTCATTTAAATTTAGAAATAACCATAAAATTTCTTTTCAAATTGATCGAAAAAATTGTGTTTTGGAACAAAAGTATTCAAAAATTACCATTAAGGAAGGAGAGTAATATTAGTTAAGGGTTTGGTATATTATTTAGTATGAAATTAAACATTTAGGTATTTGTATATTATAGAAGAAAAACTTTGTTGTGTCAATTTATTTCAAGAGTTGTTTAACTATCCTACATATGTAAACTCTAATCTATTACATTTAGAAATTATAGAAAATCCTTAAAATGACTTTAGTATATAGTTTAAATTATGTAAAATTTTGAATTCCTAGTTTTAAAACTTCAAAATTTTAAATATACGAGGGGGTACCTAAAAGAAACTAAACTGATGTTGCGAGGGGCAGAATTTATGTCTTACCAAATTTTGATGATACAATTGTGAAAGCTACTTTTCACCAATCTGTGTACCAATTTTTTTTACTTTAAAAGATTACTTCTCTTTGGTTAATTTTTCATGTCAATTGTTTTGCAAACTCATCGGTTTGTGATGGTTGATTTTCGTGAATAGACCATGAAGTTTTGATTCCTGCTCAAGAAAACTGGCCCAGTAACGTTTTCAATATTAAAATAAGTCTAGAAAGATGATATTATGGCGAAAAATCATGTGTTTAAGTGGGTTTTCCATTTTAAAAGTGTTAGAACGTCCTCCCAAACTAATGAAAATATTGAGGA
>NW_026105154.1:0-781 GCF_025091365.1 Daktulosphaira vitifoliae
TCATTGCTTATAGTGATATTAAAATATACGTACAAGTGAAACTGTTAATTTTCTAATTTTTTTGTCAATTAAAAAATCATTATAATCATTCTGGCTAAAATAAAATTACTTATTAGTTAGAAGAAAAATGATAAAATATGCTGGCTCATATTAAAAAACGTATATTGGCTTTAAGTAAAATAATAAAGTATACTAGCCGAAAATAAAATTATAACTATTCTGTTTCTAAGCAACTAGAGAATTTTTGCCTATATATACGGTGAACATCGAAGACAAATTTACGGGTCTGCCCGATTTCTCTCGTCTAATAAGTTTCTAATTAACGTTGATTGCGATAAAAAAACTGTGCATTGTGAATACCATTTCATTCAACAAGCTCAACATGGACTCGCAAAATACGAAGCTATCAGGATTAGTCAGGCAGATCCAAGAAGGCCGGGACAAGTTGATTGGAGATCTATTGGACACCGATAAACTGTATCGACATCTGATCCACTCAATTGGAGATGAGTATGATCTGTGGGATCCAGAATCCGCTGTCAGGAACACTCAACCACTTAGTCCCGCCTTCGAAGTGTTGCGAGATTGCTTAATGGCCCAGCGGTTGCACATTATGAACACCATCGACTATTATTCGGACGAATATGGTCCCGGGGAAATACGTAGTATGCGGCGTATCAGACCAGTATGGGAATTTATGCTTATCTTTAAAAAGCTGTTCGATCCGCATACTTCCTCGACCGAGCCAACTGTTCTAGATACCACCGCCCGGTGCGTAAAG
>NW_026105155.1:0-781 GCF_025091365.1 Daktulosphaira vitifoliae
AGCATTGAGCGTGCACTTACCAAAGAGGGCATTATTCATTAATTTGAAAAATGCTAATTCAAAAGCATTTTCCGGCTGTTTTCGCATTTCTGTGTTCAAATCAATATACGGTTTCAACCAAGCACATTGTTGAAACTTTAAAACGCGGTGCACCTGTGTGACAAACATATTAATATCATAGCTTTAGGTACGATGTATATACTTTATCGACTTGCAGTCCATGTGCGATTGCCTGTTTCAAGTTGACATAGTGTACAACGTACCGTTGTTTGGGTTTCAATGTGACCATGAGTTTGGACTCTTTGGAACCCAGTGATAGATCGTTTACAGGCAAGAACGGCAAGTCATTGTACTCATCATGCAGCTCTTCTGGATATGATACGTCCACTTCATATATATGTCTCGTATTACCAGTCTCCGACAGTAATTAGAGGTCTGCCAGAGATTCTGCTCATTCATACCACCGGAAGCTTCCGTGCAGTATGGGCTACCTCATAGCCCAAACGTACAGGTTATTACCTGTAATAATTTTCAACTGCCACTCACTTATTACACGTAAATATATAAATATGTATCGATTACTTACAGTCTTGGTACACGATCCAAGAGTCTGGTTTTTCGGATCGTAATCTGCTACCTTAGAATTGTTAGNAGAGTCTGGTTTTTCGGATCGTAATCTGCTACCTTAGAATTGTTAGCCTTTGTATAGTACTTAGTGTCTTGCACCAGCCCACCACGAATGCCCTGTTCTATCATCAGTAGCATGTCGTAGTCATTTAAG
>NW_026105156.1:0-781 GCF_025091365.1 Daktulosphaira vitifoliae
GGAAAATACTGAACTGTATTAAAATATTAAAATTTCATATAGTTAAAATGTTAATTATTGTTGTGTTAGAAACCCTCGCCAAAAGCTAAAAATTATATTATGCAAAAAGACTTTCTTAAATTAAAGAGTTATTTTGGTAATTTTTTAATAAAAATAAATATTTTGTAATTTTTTTTTTCAATGTTATACACCTTAACAGATGATGTTGATGGTGTTTCACATTTTTAATATATTTTTTTTAGAACCAAATACCAACACAAAAATCAAAATTTTACTATTCAGTAAGGAAGCTTCTGTATAACTTAATAAAAAATTTATTATATTACAAGTCAAATTATTACCATAATAGTTAATTTATGGATGAACTAATTTTATGGTTTCCTGTACATATTAATATAAAAAATATTTTCAATGTTTAAAAAAGTAAATTATTATATGCTTACTGTTTTCTATCAAAAATAACATGATTATTCTTTGGTGTCATATATGGTGAATGTGAAATTTCTCTGTTTGTTTTATCTATACCATTCAATGGAATATTTCGGTCAATTGACTCAATAGCTTTTTTAGGGCAATTTACAAAATTATCAAAATCANCTTTTTTATGGCAATTTACAAAATTATCAAAATCAAACTATTAAAAAAAAATAAATTTTAGTATATTTATGATAAATGTCTTTACTTTATCAAATTTTATTAGCATAGAAGTATACCTCTTGGCTAGTTCTGTTTCTTACACCAAAATTTTCTAATGTTTTCATTAATTTACGCTTTTTATCAT
>NW_026105157.1:0-780 GCF_025091365.1 Daktulosphaira vitifoliae
ATCTTTTTTATTTCTAGAAATGTGTAGTTGATCAAGGAAGACGTTTAGTTGACAGTAATCAATGGTCCGTTGTAATGGATTATGTGTTTATGGCTTGGAAACATGTTCGTAATACTCCAGTGTGGGATAACCCACCACATAATGCTGCACGACGACAATGCTTCAAGTCATTGTCTGCATTGTGTATGACAGCATTGAAGCACATGAAGGAATCTTTAGACTTGAATAAACTTGAAAATTACAAAAGCCAGTAAGTTTTTAAAGAAATCTATTTAGAAACGGTAATTTAAAGGTATTTAACATTTTTATTAAATAGATTGAAATTACTAGTTGATGATAGTGAAGATATAGAATCATGTTTGGAGTTTTTAAACTACAATTAATTTTAATTATTTATAACAGTACTAGTTTTATTTGTACTATACAGTGATGACTTTTATCAAGTTACTGGTTCATGGCAACTGTCTTGAAGTCAAAACTAGTTATGTAATATTAATTTAAATACTAGTAAAATTATTTTTATTATATTAATTTAATGTTTCTAAATTGTATGTGATTATTAATTGTGTTTTATTTTTAATAATAATAATCTATTAAAAAATAATTTCATTAACATTTCCCACCTATTTAATATATCAATAAATTATTTACATGCATTTTAAATGTTAACACAATTTAATATAAAATCTAACTTGTTTTTCTTTTTATATTTATTGCACATTTTTTCACTACTTAAAAAAAAAAAATTTCTAGCTACCAATTTTTAATTTAAATTTTAGT
>NW_026105158.1:0-780 GCF_025091365.1 Daktulosphaira vitifoliae
ATTTATGTTCTAAATTAATTTTTCTTTTTATAATACTCTTACAAAATTTAAGTATTGATAATTGTTTAAAATATTATTGTCAATTTTGCATTTTTACACCTAACTCTATAGTATTCTTAAGACTACAATGTTTACATGTTTAAAATCCTTAATTACAAAAAATCTGACGTCACAGTCCAATTTTGCGTCTATTTTTTAGTGATGAACGTACAACGAACCTATTAGTTGATAATTATTAGTTCAATTACCCAAAACACCATTAAAGTGTCGTTAAGAATTTTAATTTAGTAAATTATTACTGACCATAATTAGACAAAAAAAGAAAAGAAAAAACGATTTTTATACTTATACAAAAAGCAGCAGTAATTTAGAATTGCTTCATTCGCCTTACTGTAAACTACTCGTCATGAATTCAAAAATAATATTTATTTTTGTGGCTTTCTGTTTTGGTTGTTCCTATTGCCAATCTACATATGATATTATCTCAAAAGTACAGCCAAGCTCTGGTCGTCAACTATCATTTTTAAATAGTATATATAATGGTATTAAATGTTCTAAACTTAGGATATTCCTAAGTTTAGATCATTTAATGATTAACAAAATCCATTCTGTGTTACAGCTTGGTATTGCAGACGCAAGACATGTCCTAAATGGAGGTGTCAAGATGATTCGGCAATTATTCATGGGCACTGTTGTGGATGTCCAAATGCAGTAAGAGGTAAATTTCAAATTTAATTTCCAATAACATATCATCATTTAAAACAAATATAATTCATATTA
>NW_026105159.1:0-780 GCF_025091365.1 Daktulosphaira vitifoliae
TAACTAAACATTTTTTGGATAGATTATGTGCCTCATAAACTGCATTAAACCACATAACCGATAACAAAAGTTTTACCACCAACGTAGCGTCGTCTGTGCTGAGGTTGCTCAGAAAAAATTAATATAGTTTAAAAAAACTACAAAAACACGCTATTGAAGCACATCAAACTGAAAAGTAAAAAATTATTTTTCACTTTTTAGTTTCATATGCTAAAAAAAATATTTATTTTTGGTCGTGAACGGGATTATAACCCACGACCGGTGATTCTGGAGGTCATACAGGTGAAGCTATTAAAAACGTGTTAAAAACTGTTCAAAATTTAAAAAATCGCATTTATAAGACTTGATTTTTATAATAAACATGTTTATCCATTTTAAAATAATGTTATTTATGTACTAGTAAAATGATCTTTGTTCATGTCAAATATTTATTTACAAAATAATAGAATAAAGATTAAACAACATTAGAAGTACTAAGCATATGATATAGTATAAATGACTATTTTTTAAGTCTTAATTAAATTCATTCAACACTACATTATAATTGTTGGAATCAACAAAGTATAGTAAAGGTTACTAGATTATTTTTTTATCATCCGGATCTTCTACGTTAATACTATAGGTAAACATTATCAAGTTAACTCCTATTAATTTTTACGGCAGAGTGTGTGGACTTCTTTAGTTGTATATATTTTAACGTTGTTCATAATATTTATATAATTTTCATCAATAATAATAAACCTACTAAGTTCCAAAAAAATATACAGTTTTATAAGGAAT
>NW_026105160.1:0-780 GCF_025091365.1 Daktulosphaira vitifoliae
AAATTAAACACTATCTACAAATTTGCATCGAAGCGTTTTTTATGATAGTGATTTTAATCACTGTCAGATATCATTATACTTAACCCAATTATGCTACATCCCCACTGAGCCGCGACCCCACTATGCTGTGTTTTTTTTAATTTAACAAAAGTATCTTTTAAAGTTTATGTATTAAAAGTCATTTAAATTAATAATTTATATCATTTTTTAATTTTTTGATACAACGAACGTTACGTAGATGTAATATTTATATAATCTAAAACAGAAAACTAGCAAGGGAATTAAAATTGTTTACCTAATATAAAATGTTTTAATTTAAAATTAACATTTGAATATTTTTAAATAAATAATTTTGTATTAATAATAATAATTTTTTAGAATTTAAATGCATACATTCATAAAGAGACGATTATATTATTACATTAATAAGTCAATATAGTGATACTACATCTATATAGTCTAAATAGTATAACCTTAAGAATGTTATTTCAACTATAAGTAGGCTATTGATTGTTAGCGACAGAAGTAGTGATAATTGGGAATTCTGGAATTCAAAAGTTTGCACATACCATAAGTGTCAAGGTTGTTGGAGATATTTGTCACAAAAACAAATCAATGGTTGAATACTGTGTGTTTATATTCATGTTATTATATGCCCAAGTATAAATATATACCATATTGGTCTATTGTGGTATTTAGTATTTACTAACCATAGGTTTTCTAACCCAATAATCTAAACCAACTTGACACTTCAATGACCTTGTTTACCCTTTTCATGTT
>NW_026105161.1:0-780 GCF_025091365.1 Daktulosphaira vitifoliae
TATTCATTCTAATAAAAAATTATCTTGAATAATGATTATTTTATTATTACGGCGTATCAATCCATTTAATTTCGATATCATTACAGAATTTTTGACATGATATCGATATTACTCAAACATAAATTATTGAAAACTATTCGTGGTTATATTTTTTATTTAACTAGTTGATAATTTGTGTCTACCGTTAAAAAATATATGATATAATATTATAATATGTAGTAAATTATGAAATAATTACATTTTTTATAGTCTCAATATATTAAATAGTTCATTAAAATGTTTTTAAAATTTATAAATATTTCAAAATTGATAATTTCGTGCAAAATTTAATATTTTATTGAAATTATGAACTAGATAAAACGTGGTTTATTAAAATATTAGACAAAAACATATTATTACCTCATAATATTTAAATATTATGAGATCTTAATATTATCATCATGGTATTTTAATTGGAAAAGTTACTGGTAAGACGCTTGAAATGCCCTCGTCAAGAAAGAATCTAGAATCTGAATTGAAATTATCTAGTTCTCTTAAAACTATTATAACTATTTAAGTGTGCCTTTCTATGGTCACATTTAGAATATACTGTATTTATATGGGATCCAAAAACGAAGTTTAACTGTTATAAGGTTGAGCATATACAACGTAAAATTTTGAAGTGTGATGCTTTTACTTGAGATATATATTGTCCAATTCACTCCTACAAGAAAATTCTCGACATATTTAACCTTGTCCGATAGAAGTTTTCTATTCTAACATAATATTATTAATATTCTA
>NW_026105162.1:0-780 GCF_025091365.1 Daktulosphaira vitifoliae
TCTGTGTTAATAGAGTTAAATGCATCCGATTGCAAATTACTCACATTAACTGTAGAAGTCGTAGCATGGTACTTACGGCAAAAAGTGCCGAACTTAAATCTATTAAGAAACATGAATGCGCTAGCTAATCTATCTTATTCTAATTTAAATTAAGGATACACGGTATGTAATCTTCCTTGAACTGTTTTTTTTTCAGATGTCATTATTACTTAACATATTAATAAAAATTACACATTAACTATTAATACTTTGAATTTAATATAGAAAATCCTGATCATAAATTGTAATTTTTTCAGAATACCTATCTTACCACTTTGATAACCTTACTTATAAGTAAAGTGAATGTTTGGTATTGTCACGGACTATTTTCATTTAGTATGTAGTATTGTTAAGGTAGCGGTTACTTTACTTTTGATAATAGAAGAGAGTGTTACCAAATATATTCTTATTTATTATATACGAATATTATATTCATGAAGCTGAAAACATTTTGGTATTTTTTATGATAAAATATTTTAGTCGACCGTATGCAGATACGATTACGGTCATAATTTTAGCCGAACATAATTGAACTAACTAATGTAAAGTGACCAGATCAAAATTCTATAAAAGCGGGAAAAGTATTAAAAAAAAACTAGAGGAACAGGAATATCCCTTATCATAAAATAGTACTTCTAGAAGTGGTTAATCTCCCTTAATAATTGGTTTTAGGTACAACTTTATTTCTTTATGCTAAAATGAGACATGACAAAAAAAAAAATCATAATAAAAATAGCATAA
>NW_026105163.1:0-780 GCF_025091365.1 Daktulosphaira vitifoliae
AATTGTCTACTTAGATGATATGTGTTGTTTTGGTGGGGATTTTGAAGAAGCTTTGTCAAGTCAATAACAAGTTATTGTTAGACTTGACCAGGAAATCTTTAAACTTAAAACAAATAAATGATCATTTTTTAGTTCAGAAAGAGAGTTGCTAGGACACAACATTTCTGAAAGAGATATTACGTCATTAGAGAAAAATATTGAAGTAATAAAAAAATTTCTGGTACCGCATAAAACAAAATATGTCAAAGCTTTAGTCGGTTTGACGAGCTATTAAAGGAAATTCATTAAACACTTCGCAAAAATTGTCAGTCCATTAACGGACTTAACTAAAGAAGATAAAAAATTTGTTTGGGAGGATAACCACCAGGAGGCTTTTGATATTTTAAAACAAATTATAATTACAACACCAGTACTAGCTCGTTTTAACGATGATTATCCTGTGTTTGTAACGACAGACGCATCTTTAGAGGGATTTTCGGGGATGTTAGAACAAGAAGGCCCTGACGGTAAAAGGCACCCAATAGCTTTCGCATCCCGTAAACTCAAAGTTGGCGAGAAAAATTTCTCAACAACCGAACTCGAAATGTCAACTGTAATTTTTGCTTTAAACTATTATATTTAAATTACATAAATTCGATTTAGAAATTAAACACAAATCGGTATCTTGGAATAGAGCAGCAGATTGTTTATCGCGTGACTCGATAGACACTTTAAAAATTACTGATATTCTAGAAAACGATAATAATGACAACATTAACTTTGACACTTTAAATCTTGACT
>NW_026105164.1:0-780 GCF_025091365.1 Daktulosphaira vitifoliae
AAAAAAAGAGTCGAGCGAAATAAATACCATTTACTCTTATAAACTTGAAAATAATTTAAATACGACATAATTGATTTTAATTTATAAAAAGTAATAGAAGAGCTTATAAGTCAAAATCTAGCGGACAGTTATAAATATATTTAACTTATGATATAAATTCAAAGTATATGTTTACCAAAATAAAACTTAATGATAAAAATTAGGTTAATCTCCTAATAAAAATATGTATAAATCATCATAGCAATAACCATCGTATAAGTATAACTTTTATCTTATTTAGTATTCTACTATGTTAATACATTTTTCTATTTAAACTATAAAAGAATAGAAAAGTAGTTAACATCAGCCAACTAAAAAATTAGCTTTAATTACAAGAAAGTTTGTTAAATAATAATCAACAAATTATTAGGATTCCTAATGTTTTGATACAACGCCATTATTTTCTGTTGACATATTATATTTCAAAAATAAGGAAATAGTTTTGTTAAATTAGCAATTAAAAAATTTAATACATTTCTAGGGCCCTTGAAATTTATGATCTTATGTGGTTTTAGCCATATCTGGATGCATTAAATTTAATAAAAAGATGCATTTTTATTGTTAAGGAAAAATTTTTTCAAACAAAACGATTTAGTATAAATACCCACTCAATTTGAAGTTCTTTAAATCCGGTATTCTTATGTGAGTCACCAATATGAAAACTAGAATTTTTTCCATTTTAACATTTTTTATGAATAATTCATTAAACCCTTTATGCTTAATGTGTTCACTATAGTCTAA
>NW_026105165.1:0-780 GCF_025091365.1 Daktulosphaira vitifoliae
ATTAAAAATTAAAAAAATCTATTTAAATGACTGCGCTTGTATCTTCATGTGTACAAAGCTGAAATAGCAATATACGTGTATTAAAATTTATATAGAAACATTTAATAAATGTCACATATAACTAGTATATTATACTGAAAAAATTATGAAAAAGGATATTAAATTTTTTTGACTGTTGATTTCGATGGATTTGATTCAATCGATAAAACTTATAAAAATTGGTTAGTAATTATCAGGGCTCGGGACTTATAGAATTTGCTAGAAAATGTTTTTTTTTTGCTATTTTTGATGATTTAATAAAAAAAAATGCTTGTTTCTTGTTTTTTTTGTTTTTGTACATTAAAATATTTTCTTTATGACGCATCCTACCCAGGTTTTTTTTATCGGTTTTTGATAGATCTAATAAGGAAAATAATTTAATTGCCTTCCTTGTTTGTAGGGTTTTGTCTTTGTTATCTTATCTATTTGTAGCCAACGCCGTCCTCGGCATCGTTAATTTCTTTAGCTATGGTTGAAGTGTCATACTAGTGTGGTACTTGGTTAATTTCCTTTTTATAATGGATTTCTCGGTAAGCAATATTTTTAGACCGCTATGGCATACTGGGATATCAACACAAAATTATATTTAATTTTTCAAAAAATCCATAAACAAGATATTATTTAACATTTCTTGTCATTCAACTTGAATGTCGAAGTCAAACATCATTTTGATTCTTTCAGAATTAATTTTGTGTATATTTTTTTTTTTGTATTTTTAATTTTAATTTATAATTAAAAGAA
>NW_026105166.1:0-780 GCF_025091365.1 Daktulosphaira vitifoliae
AGATATCATCTATACTTATCTCATCTATGCCACGTCTATACTGTGCCTCGACCCCACTGTGCTACCGTTTTTTTTTATATATTATTATGGTTGATTAAAATAAATTAAATCTTATTCAGCTTGTTTTATATAATGAAATCAGATATAAATGTAGAAGTATACAAGGAAAACTTATATTAAATCTTTGAACCCTAAATTTTCGTAATCAGTGTCAATAATTTGATTACAATATATATTTATATGTGAGCAAATAAGTTCATAAACTGGACCATCATATTTAGTTGACTCCTTCAGATTATTAAAATAAACTCTTAATGTTTTAGCATTTCCATATTTCTCCAAAAATTCGCAACGACATTTGAATAAACCACCCATTTCACTCCTTAAACCATTTTTTAATTTTTCGTGGGTATTGCATAATTGGTTAAGATATGCTTTTGCTTGTATTTCATTCATTGTTTTTGTGTTTTCATATGGACCCATATTTAGAGCTTTCAAATCATAAAATAATTCCGTTATAATAGTTGCTGGTATATGCAAGCAATTATGGACATTTTTAGAATACTCCCAAATACTTGATTTTTTTAATATTGCCAAAGCAGATAATAAAGATTTTANTGATTTTTTTAATATTGCCAAAGCAGATAATAAAGATTTTAGCATGTTAACAGACAACGATACTGAATTGCGCAGTTGATATATGCATTCTACATACTGTTTATTACATATGTTTATGATACTTTTTAATACTTCATTTTTACATAAGTTGATTATGTAAGC
>NW_026105167.1:0-780 GCF_025091365.1 Daktulosphaira vitifoliae
CTGTTCTAGATAAAAAATAATGTGATAATTTGTTCTATTTCAATATATTTTAAACATATTCAGTAGGTTTAATAAAAAAAAACAAGTGCGTTTTTATAATAGTATCAACATTAAATAACATACGACATCATATTTTAACATATTTTTAAAGTATTGAATTTCATATTTTTGAAATGTAACGTTTTTAGAATTCACCAACATTTTTTTTAACGCTTTCGAAGCTTTTTTAACATAAAAAGTATGCAAATCTTTTTAATAATTAATTTTGAAATAAAATAATTTAACGTACCTGTAACTTTTAGATGAATAAATATGCTTGTTGTTGGGTGTGTAGCGATACGACATTCATAAAGGCCTGCATCAGATTCTTCTACTGGTGTTATTTCTAAATTCCACGTCTAGAAAAATTTAAAACAATGTAATANATAAAGGCCTGCATCAGATTCTTCTACTGGTGTTATTTCTAAATTCCACGTCTAGAAAAATTTAAAACAATGTAATAATAATTTTTTTTTGCGGTATTAATTCATTTATAATCATGTGTACAGCGAAAAATAGAAGAATAAATGATAAAAAAAGGGCATATACCTATGGTGTGAAATGATTGTAAAAATTTATATTAATAGATTATCGGTAAAATTCATTTGAGGGTATTGTATAGATACATTTAAAAATATTTCTATGCCTAATGTTCTATAACTTTGTAATACTTTTTAATGTTATGAACTAAAATAATAAAAAAAAATATTTCAACATTTCCCTAAAACATTTCATAATATA
>NW_026105168.1:0-780 GCF_025091365.1 Daktulosphaira vitifoliae
AGAAAGTTAAACTTATTTAAATTTGTTTACTTCTTTTAAGTCGAGAAAAATAACTTTGAAATTTGAACTAGCTTAAATAGCAATTATTTTCAGTCGACGGTAGCGACGTATCGTTCCCGAGTCGATTAAACTTGTGTTTACCGCGCTTGGGGTACGAGGTTCTAATCCGCGTATGGTGTAATGAGTTTTATGCATTTTTTTCTTAATTCTTTTTAAGTTTGAATAAATTTTCAAGTGCTTTGATTTTTATCTCATTTAGATTCAATAACTTCAATAAAGATCAAGGATCCTATCACTGTAGTCGCCACTCGCGAGAAGAAATTTTATTTTCATATTAAAATTATTTTACTGTATTTTATGTTTTTGGCTTCGATGCTAAGCTGGGAAGATATTTTTTTGTGACTATCATTTATTTTCTCTGCTCTAACTGGAACTATTTTTTTCAACGATACGTCAAATAACTACANGGAACTATTTTTTTCAACGATACGTCAAATAACTACAATTCGTATCTAGTTGAAGATTTTACCCTCAAAAATTGAAAAAAAAATTCTAATTTATCAATTAAACAGTTATTTATCCCATGTTCTCCTACAGACAATTAAAATAATTCTAATTCAATCATCATTTTTAATGTTTTCAAAATATTTATTGACGAATTATGTTTGATATGATACTTCCTAACTGCATATTAATCTAAACGATACAATTTTTTTAATTCTCATAAAATTTTCTATTTAATGATGACAATTTCAAACTTGCCAATTGAGCTAAAAGTTA
>NW_026105169.1:0-779 GCF_025091365.1 Daktulosphaira vitifoliae
TATTGAAATAGTTTAGTTGATAGATAAAGAGAATTTAGAGGTAAAGCTACTATTGAACTTAAATGTTGTTATATAGATATTTTTTTTTACTTATTGTTATATTTTTTAATTATTTTATTTTGTGCCACTGGGTTCATATGATCTTTTCATAATGGTTTAATATAGTAGAAACATTATGATTTTGAAATCAATATGTTTGAAATATTAAATATACAAATAAAAATCTGTAGAAAATTATATAAAATAATGTAATATAATTTATAAAATTTATTAATATACAGTTGTATGTTTTATTGATCAGTATCACAGATACTAATATCACAATGTGTGTTAACTATTTTATGCATTGAATAATTTGAAATTAATAACAACCATAAAATAGTAAAAAAGTTGTTTTTAAAAGTAATGACCTACATTTATTCAGTTTTATCAAAATGAATCTTCCATAAACCTAAACGATATTTGATCCAAATAGATACTACATCAAAGCCCATTTGTAACCAACTCCAAACAGGAACAATTTTTGAGCCTGGAATAAAACATTAGTAAAATATTTTTAATAGAAACAACTGATTATTCTCAAATCAAAATGAACTTTAAACCTTCAATTTCTGTCCAGTTAACTGATATTTCTGATATAGACATATTTAACTTTTCAGCTATAAATAACATTTCAACATCAAATGCCCTATTAAATTACAAAATTATTCAATTAAGTTTTTTATGTATGATACAGTAATATAATTAAAAAATAAGCTCCAACAACTAAGTAAATTCAC
>NW_026105170.1:0-779 GCF_025091365.1 Daktulosphaira vitifoliae
AGTTGCATTTACTAATGCGTTTTAATAATACATTTCTATTAAGATTATTCGTGGTCATTCTTTAATATAAAAATATAATAACATTAAAAGTGTAAATGATAAAAAAATAAAATAAAATCATGAAAATACAACCGAATTTTTATAGTACGGTGTGTGTTGTACTTAGCAATCTAATCAACGGATATCAACAATAAAGAGACTTCTAAAGTATTAAGTATTTTACCGTTATCAATAGTTGAAGAATAATTTTTGTAAATAAAATAGATTATCCTTATATATGCCATAACATTATCAAATAGTTCATCTATTCTCGTTATCTGAAATAGATTCACATATACTTAAATCACCTACTACTCCTTTATTTTCATCATAAGAATTGAAATCAATGAGTTCATTACAGATACCATTTAAATTTTTAATTATTTTAATCTTCAAATCTTTTTGAATTTTTAAAATATGTATACTAGTTTGGATGCTCGTTTATTTGTTAATATGTTCCTTTAAAATGAATGAACAAAGCCATACGTTGATAAACTGTGTTCTGTCGATGCAGATGCGGGGGAGTAATGATTGAAATTTTAACTGAAGAACAAATACTATTGCACCATGTTATAGCACTAAGTTGTGTTCCATCACTACGAGTCTTTAAACTGTTCCAAACAAATGCCTTAGACCACAGCCCACTGTTTGAACGATATTCAGCAATTTCATACATAATATCTGAAATATTAGTTTGAAATAACGTAGTTTTTTGGGGTTTAAATAAATTTTTAATAATT
>NW_026105171.1:0-779 GCF_025091365.1 Daktulosphaira vitifoliae
ACCGGCAAATGAAATAATCGTTTTCACGGCTGAATACAATTTATAGTTTTCCATATACTCATATAATAATGTCCATGTACAGAGTTCGTTGTAGTTACTTCACTAAGCACTATAGTATATTACATACCACCCCCAACCGGTGGTGTGTAATAGCAAAAACTAAAATCGACGAAAAATTGCTCTTTGTGGTGAACACTGTCTCATTTGATGTGCGTTTATTTTGTAGTACGTCTGTATCCAAACGGGGTGGTTTACTTTTTTCGCGGGCGACGACTTTCCGGAACTAACATTGTTGACAAATCAATTCCGATTCATGTATTGGATACCTCTAGTTTTTGATTTACTCGAGGGGAAAAATATACAAAACGCTGACCACGAATCATAGAGAACTACCACCGGCAAATTATCAATGACATAAAAACCAACGTTGGGGTTGGGTGTAACTCTTGAATGTTTAAGATTATAATCAGGTAGGTTAAAAGCATTATATAGTTTAACGGGCACCGCAATAAAATTTAAGTATAAATTATTATTATTGTCGTTAGCCCGCGATGACCGTTACATAACTGCAACATGATAAATCGCTTGACTAACAGTTGTCCTTTATTTGTTTCTACTTTATTTTTAACATTGGCCCACTCGTGTCGGTGGTAAAAAAATTATACGGGGGACGTTATTTTTCATAAAACGTTGTATACGTTTTTTCTCACGGAAATATGCTCAATACGTCTTGTGTACCACGTCGGTATGTGATGTTTTAATTTAAATCTATTAATCGT
>NW_026105172.1:0-779 GCF_025091365.1 Daktulosphaira vitifoliae
AGTGTCAGCTTTTCATTATATGAAATAACTACTATGCTGAGATTGGGATTTAGAAAAATAAAAAACGTTTTCGGTTCAATTAACACACTTTCTGTAATATTTAAATATTTCAGAAAACGCGTATTCCAAAATTCCAAAATACTAAAGCTCTTTAAATTTACAAATACGATGTTAGTTTTCCGAAATTGCTGTCACATTAGAACTGAAACAGTTCAGAAAGATCTAATTTACCAAGTGTTCCTGTAACAGTAATTGGTCTATTTGAACTGAGTTATTGACATTTTATCCACTTAAGTTATGCACTACTTCGTTGGACACGTGGGTTTTCTTTGCTTGTAATATAAAAACTGTGGGGACCACCGAACAGAACTCCAGACAATGGCACAACGATTAGTGCACTAAATTATATGACTGCAATAAAACGCGTGTACTTATCTTAACGAACGTCCGGTGGTCTCTACACGTGTAATTTGCGAGGGCGAATGCTATTGGCTGAGCACATAGTTATATCAAGGGCCGCTTTACTGCTCCCCATGCCAAAGTGCAGTCCAGATTCCCAACGGGTAAAATTGTCCCACCGGGACGAATTAGGCCAGGATTTTTTTGGTTTTTCCCTTATGCACACCACCAGGTCACTTTAGATCCTCCTACATTTTTAAATACTGTTTAAAAACGTGCCCGAGATTTTATTATGTTAATTAAGTGGCTGTCTAAACCGTGTATTTTTTATTTGTTTATCATAAAAGTAGTGTATAAGTTTGTAATACGAAAAAAAAAAA
>NW_026105173.1:0-779 GCF_025091365.1 Daktulosphaira vitifoliae
TAGTATACAATAATCAATTTAACATGTATATACATATATAATAGCTAGTGTACAAATGTGTATATGTTATGACAGATAAATTAATTATTTGTGTTGTAAACAATTGGTATTAAATATAAAGTAATAATTTTTTATTGATAATGTAAGATGCGTAATGCAAAACATTATGCATATTACGACAGTAAAGACACAGGATTTTACATTTCTTATTGTTTGTAATATGTGATCTGTTTTCTTACTTTTTAAATACTCTGTATAAAGTGCTTAATAAGTATCGATACGGATAAATTGTTTTAATCGATAGAAACAATAAAAACCTTTTTTATTACTTTTTGTACACTTTTATATTAAGATAAAAATAAATAGTTTTTCTTAGTTTTTTGGGTTATAAGAGTTTGACCTTTTCCTAAAATCAAGTATAGACAATTTTATAATTTTTGAATACTTATTGCTGTGCCTTTTTCTATTTACTACTTCAATTTAAGATATATACAAAAGTGTCAAATTTTCCGGAATACTTTCAAAGTTAAGTTGAAAAAGTAATTTTTTTGTGAAAAAGTTGTCATTTTGAATCCCCCCTGTGGGCAGTTAAAGTGTCAAATTTATATATACCAAATGATAGGTAAAGACATCAAGCATCTATAAAAAAAAATTATATTGATTTGATCATTTTTGAAAAAGTTATGAGAGTTTTAAGTAAAAAAATTGAAAAAATTTCGAAAATTAGCAATTTTTAAATTTGTAATTTTTTTGGAGGTTTTCCTCATTTACGGGGAACG